>NC_068934.1:14261766-14564796 GCF_023091745.1 Budorcas taxicolor | reverse complement strand
TTTATCTTCATGGCAGTGGAGAAACACTGAATAACTTGAAGGAAAAGAGTGAAATCATCCAATTACATTTAGAAGATTGCTCACAGACAGTGTGGAGGATGAATTAGAAGGGCATGAGATTAAAAGCAGAAAGTTAATGCAGTTCCACAGATATAATAGAATCAATCAGAGTAATATCAGAGTGGAATATTTTTTAACCTTGTACAACATTCTACATAATTCACAGTATGGGAACATACAAGCTGTGCTTATAGGAAAAAAAAAGTGATATTTTTAACAAATAAATAATGACATAAATCCAAAAAAATAGATATTTTCAAATAGTAATCTATATAAGCTTGCACTTACTTTAACATCATTCAAAAACATTTCTAACTCTTCTTTTACACTTTTCTTCAGAGTTAGTTTATGTCACATTAAAAATGTTTATTGCTTTATAAATCATTGTCTTGATGTTGCTACCTGAAGATATTTGAAAAGATACCATTGCCTTATAAAATCTGACATCTTGTTTACAAATACCATTGCCACGTCCCTAAATTGAAGGAAAGCAATTTGGGTGCATTTACAAGACAAATATGTAGGGCTTAAAATGTCACAATTCTTTGTAGATTCTTTGTAGAAGTCACGTCTTTCATAAAGAATATGTATTCTTCCCCTGATTCTAATATTTTTGCTGTTCCCTTCTCTACTCACTCAATGTATTTGCCTGAACTGAAATCTTCAAGGTATTTTATTTTCTTACCTCAGTTTCTCTTCTAGTAGAGGATAATTAAATCTGTCTTTCAGATTTGCCATGAGGATTCATGTGAGATTAAAAACAAGGGAAGCAGAGTATTCAGCTTTGTATCATTTTAAATATCATTTTTTAAAAGTAATTGTTAACCCAAGAGGGAGAAATGAATAATCTGATTTAATTACCCAAGTTCCTAGATGACCCAGGTTGGTAATCAAATAAAAAAAAAAAAAAAAGAGAGAGAGAGAGAGAAAGAATTGTATAGATGGATATTATTACATTAATATTACACTAAACAGAACTTTAAATTTGGATGCTTTATTCATAACATAGTTTGACAGAAGCTTTAGGTCTTGATTTGGGGCATCATTATTTTATTACATTTGACTTTTAATGAAAAATGGAAATATTAGAATGTGAGACAGTGTAACTTTAGCTTGTGTATTTATGCTAAAGAAGAGTTATTTCCAAAAACTGTACTAAAAGTAAGTCTTATTATCCTAGCTTATTTAGGACAGATCTGTATATATTTCAACTTCTACTTGAGAAAAGTCAGATTTGTTTTCACAGAGTATGTTAGAATTAGCCATCCTCTTACAACTCTTGAGTTTACTATATTTTTTTCTTAACAGCTGTTGCTTATTCCACAGACATTTATATACTTTCAGAATGACTTTAACCCAAGAACACACTTTCCCCTTCATTATAGATACTTCATCAACTCACATCAATATATTCAATTTACATCAGTATATTCAATTTGTGAAGTTAGGAAACTACAAAATTAGAAAAGGCTTATAGAATAGATACGAAACCCAACCCATAGAAATATCAAGATATGGAGACTTCTCTATTTATAGGAATGCCCTTTATGATTTTGTATAATTTCAACTCAGAAATATTATTTATAGTTTTTTTCTCTGATTTCCAACTACTAATTCATTCAATTAATAATTCATATTTCAATCTTATTACACTTTGAAGAAACTGAAATAAACTAGACTGTCGTATCCCTTATCTTCAAAGTTTATACAAACTAGAAGGAAAGAAAATGAATATATTTATAAGGATACTGCATATCATGAAGGAATGTAATGAGGTATTATTGGAATGTATAATAAACTAGTCTGAGTTAACAGAAAATATTTTGCCTCTTTCATTCATCTAGAGATTATTTAAGGAGAGGGACTGTCTTATTCATGATTGCATTTCTTATATCAGGATAATATCTGATTTACATTTATATTTTTATGGGTTGTTTCATTGTTCTATTTTGTCTTGATCTTTTAACCATTTTTATAAAAAAAAAACTCATTTAATTTTTTATTATATGGAAATGTATCAGACATTTAAACATAATGTCACAAAATTCAAACAACAATAATGAATGCTACTAATTCCAGTCAAAAGTTGATTTTAATAATGTGAGTCCATTGCTAATCTAGGCTCTGTGGAAGATTTTTATTGTATAATATTCGGTATTCTACTTATCTAATACTGTGCTTACTAAAAAAGGGATTTTGATAGCTTGTGGCTATAGGTAGTAACAGAAGATTTAGTATCTTGTTGCTAAAAGATAGCTTCTCCTGAAGCACTTATTTGTTTTCATACATTTGAAAGTTCATTCACCACTAAATATTCAATATTTTAGCATGGGTACTCCAAAATTAAGCAAGGGCATATCCATCATATCTAATACAATTTATACATTTAAGAAATTTAGCATCTAATATAGGCATCCCATACTAAAATTCCTCACTTTTTCCAAAATCTTGCAAAGCTAATTTTAGAGGTTCTATTATAAATTACATATCTTCTATTCCAATTCTGCTTTAAGATTTCAGAACAAATGAATGCTGAATTTTATCTGAATCAGCTAAAATTAAAGGCTTTTCTCCTCGGTTAATTGAATAAATAACATCAACTTAGATTATTCAATGTTTTAATTTGAAAGTTTTCTACTGACCTATATGCTAGTTCCATAATTCTTTAACTAGTGTTTTCTAACCTACTGGTAAACTTATTCATTGACTTTTAATTTGTAATGTTATTTTTAAATTCAAAAATTTCTATGTTAGCCCTTTTTATAATTTTAAGAATTTAACTGAAATTCTTTATCTGAATTTTTTTTTCAGTTTCATTTCTTTTTGTTTGTTTTTACAGTTTTTATTGGAGTATAGTTGATTTACAATGTTGTGCTAGTTTCAGGGGCACAGCAAAGTCAATCAGTTATACATATACATATTATATTGAATTTTTTCTGTAGCATTTAGCTCTCAGAACTCATCATTTCCTATATATCTATCCCAATGCTTTTATATTATAAATGAATGTTCATTCAATTTGTCATTACCTAAATGTTCTTAGAGTTGTTCTATGTCTGGACGTATGCACGTCAGTTTCTGTACTCTATTTACTGAAATCTTGCTTGTTTATCAAGCTGCAAGTCAAACTTAGACTCTGACTAAAAGAAAATGGTTTTTCTAATTCAGGCACTTCTGAAACCAAGTCTATATGAATTTTCTACACCAAGAAATGCTCTAATTCTCTGTGGACATGAACTGGGTGTTGTTCTCCTTTGATTTGATTCTGGCATTAACTACTTTAAATTAGCACAGACCCCACATGTTAAAGGCTCAATCCTACAAAACTGTCCCCCACACTTCAGTACCCACTCTTCTGTCTGACTGGGCTATCAATCAGGGGTATCCATAAACTACTCCTTATGTTTCATAATTTGCTGTAATGGCTTACAGAAGTCAGGAAATAGGAAACTGACCTATGTTTTCTGATTTCCTTATAGAATATTTAAAGAATATAGTTTAATAGCCAGATAAAAGAGTAGATAGGCTGGGTCCTGAGTGCAGGAACTTCTGTGCCCATGGCGGAGGAGTGCGTCATCTTCCAAAGTTTCACCAACTGGAAGTTCTATGAACCCTTATCACATCTTGGTCTTTCCGGTGGCCAGTCCCTATCCTGAAGCTATCTAGGAGTCCAACACAAGTCACCTCATAGAACAAAAGATGCTCCTATGAGCCAGGAAATTCCAAAGGATTCCGGAGATTTACAGAAGATGCTCCTACCATCCCCAGCTGAGGAAATTACAGGTGTTTTAGGAACTCTTTGTCAGTTCCAGGGTCAGAGACAGAATAAATATATTTTTGTAAGTCATAGCTACCTAAATTTGTCCTGATGTGATATATAAGACATATATCTTGGGTTGGCCAAACTATTCATTTGGACTTTTGTGTAAGATGTTATGGAAAAGCCCAAACGAACTTTTTGGCCAATCCAGTGTTTCCTCATGAAGACTTTTCTCTGTTATTTGTTAGACATATTATATGTTGTATTTTATATGTTTGTATATTTTCTTGTGCATTCCAAAATCTTTGTAAAAACTAGGCAAGCTCATATATTTTTGGTGCCTCCACCATTACAAGAAGTATGGTATCTTAACTATAATAATTTTACAATGAATACAAGCTAAAAATTATACTGTGGTGGTGGTTTAGTCAAGTTGTGTCCACTTCTTGTGGCCCATGGACTGGGAACCTATCAGGCTCCTCTGTCCATGAGATTCGCCAGGCAAGAATACTGGAGTGGGTTGACATTTCCTTCTCCAGGGGATCTTCCCAACCCGGGAATCAAACCCAGTCTCCTGCATTGCAGGCAGATTCTTTACCAACTGAACTACCAGGGAAGCCCAATGATATACGATATATGGGGCTTCCCTTGTGTCTCAGACAGTAAAAAATATATCTGCAATGCAGGAGATTAGGGTCTGATCCTTGGATCAGGAAGATCACCTGGAAAAGGGAATGACTACCCACCCTAGTATTCTTGCCTGGAGAACTCCATGGACAGAGGAACCCAGAGGGCTATAGTCCTTGGGTCGCAAAGAGTCAGACATGACTGAGTGACTAACACCAGTATAACTATATATACAATGTACTATGAAATAACATAGCCTAGTGGAAAGAATATGAGGTTGAAATGAGAATAAAATACTCATTTTATTTTATTTGAATAACCAAATACTAGGTTCAAATTCTAGTTCTTCCATTTAGCTGTATGATACAGATCAATTTACTTTAACTATCTGAGACTTAGCTTTTCATCTAAAATTTTGGAATACTGTTAATAGTATAATCTATATTTGGGAGACTGTTAAATTAGAAAACTACATACGAAAACAATCATGTCAGCACATCATAAATATTAACAACATTTTGTATTTTTATGGACCTCTGCTTCTGTAGTCAAACAGATAAATGTTTGTGAATAAAACTTACAGATCATTTTGGTGTGATCCTACTCAAAGCTTAGGCTGCTCCATGGCATGCTGGGGAAGCAACTCAAGTGAAAATTTACTGAAAACATAGAATACAGGCATTAGCTGTATTTTAAATTTCTCCTTTATTCTCCCAAAACAGATTATTTGATTTTAAATGAAAAGCTGGCAGCAAGATACACAGTAAAAGAGATTCTCAACTCTCAGTAGTCTGGTGTGATGCTATTTTTGAAGGATACGGAACAAACCCAATCATATTCTGCAGCTCTGCCTCACATTCCAACCAAACATCTTCACTGAAACTTTTTCATATGGGAAACAAAAATATTCAAAAAGTGCTTATTTGGAAATTTCTCTTTGAAGATTTCTGACATTTCAATATTTTCTCACTTTCAATAATTTGACAAAAATTATTTTATACTGATTTTTTTGTCTGGCCTTTTTATTTTATTTTTTTTCCTACTACCTAGAGATTGCTACTACCTAGAGATTTTGAATTGGAGAAGGTGATGGCACCCCACTCCAGTACTCTTGCCTGGAAAATCCCATGGACGGAGGAGCCTGGTAGGCTGCAGTCCATGGGGTCGCGAAGAGTTGGACACGACTGAGCGACTTCCCTTTCACTTTTCACTTTCATGCATTGGAGAAGGAGATGGCAACCCACTCCAGTGTTCTTGCTTGGAGAATCCCAGGGACGGGGAAGCCTGGTGGGCTGTTGTCTATGGGGCCGCACAGAGTCAGACACGACTGAAGTGACTTAGCAGCTTAGCAGTAGCAGAGGTTTTGAAAAACAACAACAGCCATAGAAAATTGTTTACTGATGACTGATGACTCTATCAGCTCATCTGGAATATTTTATAAAACCCTGGTAGAAGTTTATTTTTTCTTTTGTCTTGGCCCTTGGTGGCCTAAGCATTGTCAATAGATTTCTTGTCTTTTCTCAAAGACCGTCACAGAAAAAAAAATCTGATTAAAATAAATATTGTTTATACAAGATTAAAATTTAAATGAGTGAATGATAGATCTCTAATATTTAGAAATAAGTCACAATTAATAAGGTAAATCCTAAATTTTTTTCTGGGCTTATCTATTAAGTAAAGAGAATAAGACAGTAAACCAACAATGCACATACAATGTCTTATATGTTATATATATAGCTTTCCACCACTTATCTAATGTAAGCTTCTGAGAAATTCTGTGAAGTGAAGTAGATATTTCTATTATTTAGACTGACAGAGATTAGGAAAATGCGGCAGTGAGACTTAACTAGTTTGATCAAGTTTATAGGTGGTTGATGGATTGGTCAACGGAATGGGTTCCATGTAATACCTTCTTGCATTAGCCATCATACTATTACCTGAATAAAATCTTCTTTCCATTTCTATTCCCATGCTGACTCAATGGAACGAAGTACCATATCTTCTCTGATTTCTCCCTTCTCTTATCACAGAAACCTTAAAAATCTATACCATTTATATTAATGTTTGACTTCATTTGATTATATGTAGTCTTCTATTTTCAAGTTCCATGTTTTTTCCCTCAAAGACAGTAATTTCTTCAAGATAAGAACTGAGATGCTTAGTTTAATACGGAGAAGAAAGAAACATTTAATGAGTACATACAAATGTTTAAATGAAGTGAAATTCAACATCAAGAATGTGCAAACAACTTTCAATCAAGTTAGTAAAGAGGAGTTGGTGCTCTGAATAGCATTTATTTGTATACCTAAATAAAAATAGAAAAGCTCAGTTTTCATTCCAATCCCCAAGAAAGGCAATGCCAAAGAATGTTCAAACTACCACACAATTGCACTCATCTCACACACTAGCAAAGTAATGCTCAAAATCCTCCAAGCCAGGGTTCAACAGGATGTGAACTGAGAACTTCCAGATGTTCGATCTGGATTTGGAAAAGGCAGAGGAACCAGATATCAAATTGCCAACATCTGTTGCATCATAGAAAAAGCAATAGAGTTTCAGAAAATAATCTACTTCTGCTTTAGTGACTAAGCCAAAGCCTTTGTCTGTGTGGATCACAACTAACTTTAGAAAATTCTTCAAGAGATGGGAATACCAGACCACCTTCCCTGCCTCCTGAGAAATCTGTATGAAGGTCAAGAAGCAACAGTTAAAACCAGACATAGAACAACGGACTGGTTCCAAATTGGGAAAGGAGTACATCAAGGCTATATGTTGTCACCCTACTTATTTAACTTCTATGCAGAGTACATCACACGAAATGCCAGGCAGGATGAAGCACAAGGTGGAATCAAGATTGCCAGGAGAAATTACAATAACCTCAGATATGTAGGTGACACCACCCTTATGGAAGAAAGCAAAGAACTGAGGAGCCTCTTGATAAAAGTGAGAGAGGAGAGTGAAAAAGCTGGCTCAAAACTCAACATTCAGAAAACAAAGATCATGGCATCCGGTCCCATCACTTCATGGCAAATAGACTGGAAAACAATGGAAACAGTGAGAAGACTTTATTTTCTTGGGCTCCAAAATCACTGCAGATGGTGACTTGCAGCCATGAAATCAGAAGATGCTTGCTCCTTGGAAGAAGAGCTATGACCAACCTAGACAGCATATTAAAAAGCAGAGGCATTACTTTGCCAACAGAGATTCATCTAGTCAAAGCTATTGTTTTTCCATGTATGAATGTGGGAGTTGGACCATAAAGAAAGCTGAGCACTAAAGAACTGATTCTTTTGAACTGTGGTGTTGGAGAAGACTCTTGAAAGTCCCTTGGACTGCAAGGAGATCCAACTAATCATTCTTAAAGGAATTCAGTCCTGAATATTCATTGGAAGGACTGATGTTGAAGCTGAAACTCCAATACTTTGGCCACCTGATGTGAAGAACTGACTCATTTGAAAAGACCCTGATGCTGGGAAAGATTGAAGGCAGGAGGAAAAGGGGACAACAGAGGATGAGATGGTTGGATGGTATCACCAACTTGATAGACATGAGTTTGAGCAGCTCTGGGAGTGGGTGATGAACAGGGAAGCCTGGCGTGGTCTGTCAATGGGGTCTCAAAATGTTGGACAGAGCTGAGCAGCTTAACTGAACTGAACTGAAACAAAACTGAATTCATGATTTCTTTTGCCAGAAATGTTATTGGTTAAACACACCTGTCCATTTCTAAGGTGTTTGTCTTTACAATGTTTAATACACAGCAGTGCCAAAGGATCTTGAGCTTTCACTTCCCGTTTTTAAATTGCATCACCCTTGTGATGTTGGCAATGTAGGAAGACACATCAGCCATGAAACTAAATGAAAACATGTTACATATGTGTGTGTGTGTACACACACACATATATATATACACACATATATATACATATATTTATATATATATATATAATTGTGCTATGTTTCCCAATAAACAGTTCATCTTTTCAAATGAGCAAAATAAAGGAAAGAGAGAAATGGTAATCAAAAAGTGTGAAAGGCTATCCAAGTAGACTTGCTCTGTGCTTATGGATTGAAGATTTACCATTTGGTAGAAGAAATAATAATTTTCAGGGCTTTTGGGTATCCTATTCTAACCAGTAATTCTACTCTACTCACCAAGCATTTAGCATTTAGCATTTATTACCTACTTATTTTTACAATTATTTTTTTCCCAAGTACACCTTTCTCCAATCAGCTAATAATTTTTTACTTTATACTTTTTTATTTAATTGTATTTATTTTTATTCTATTTTTTTGTTGAAGTATAGTCGACTTACAATATTGTGTTAGTTTCAGGTGTACAGCATAGTTAACAGGAAAAACAGAGAGCTCATTAGAAGGGGATTTCTTTGTCTTCTACCAATCAACTGATAATTTACTAGTATCTCCAGACTACACTATTTGCTTTTCTTCTTGTCACTAGAAAGTCAGTCTTTGTACTCCATCTGTGCTCTATAATCAAACCAAAATTTTCACTTTCTCACCATCGACAATATTAGCACCCTGGATCCAGCCACTCTTAATCATTTCTTGGACTACTGTGGAAGATAACTCTCTTGTTATCTTATAAGCTAGCTCTCTTAACTCACTGATAACCCTCTTGTCCCCTAAAATGCACTTCTCCACAGAATCAAAAATAATCTCATTTAATTTATCCATCCATTGATTCATTTGTTTATTCATTAATCCACTCAACAAATATTTATTGAGTGCTTACTCTGTGTCAGGTACTATTTCAGGTACTGAAGATGTAGTAATAAACAAAACCACTAGCACATTGTGGTTATATGTTAGAGGATGAGAAATAGAATCACTAAATTCAATGTGCCATATAACAGATATTATTTACAGCAATATGTGATATCTGTCAACACTTACATGTAAATCTACATCTGTATATGTGCACGTACGACACAAGAAAAAGTAAAGAAGGGAAAGAGGATTTTTTTTTTTTTTTGGTTTAAATTGTAGTTTGGATGTCCAGGAAAAGCTCTATAGAGAAAGTGATTTTTGATTTAAGGTTAGACAATAGGGAATTTATCTGAGAGAAAAGTATCCTATGAATACTCTGGCTGCAGGGGGAGAGGCAGGGAGAACTTTTAAGAGGCTATATATAGCAAGAATTATAATGGCTCCGTGGTCCAGAGTGGTGATGATGAAAGTGACATGAATTGGTCAAGTTCTGGAGATATTCTGGCAGAAATGATATGCATTATAGAGAGAGAGAAAGGAAAAGAAAGAAAATAAGAAAATCATGATTTTTAACCTGGTTACAATTGCCTTTGACTAAAATGAGAAAGACTACAGGAATGGCTGGTTTAGGAGAAAATATCAGTAACTCAATTCTGAACAGATTTAAACTATACTAGGGGTTCAGACAGCTGGGTATATAGATTTGGAATTTCTGGGATAAATCAGGACTTGTGATGAACTTAATGTTTGGTCCCTTTTCTCCCAGTTCAAAGACTGGACTAAAATAAAGTATATAAGTGATTGTGCAACGATATATGGTAGAAAGAAAATCTGAATAAAATCAATTATGAAATAAAGTAAAAAGAACAGCATTTATCCACGGAGTTTCCTTTCAACAATAACTGTGCTCCTGCTTCTGAGACTTGTTGAACACTTCTTTCAATTTTTTAAGGATGACTTCAAGGAGAATCGCAAAGATGAAGTATATTAATGTTCTTGTCTTTATACTTTATCTAGCGTTTGACAGACTATATTTATGTCATCCTGTTTTAAATGATGGGGTCTTTCTCCTAAGGGCATGAAGCATGAACCAGCTATTCACACCTAACGGTTAGAACAGCCTTATAAAAGGACACTATTGTTATCTTTTAACTGGTGATCTAGAAAATTTTACCATAAATTTGAAAGATAACACTTACCTAGAATCATTATTTACATTTTGAAAAAAGAACATTAATTGAAAAAATAGGTTAGTTAAAATGAAGTCAGATAAACAAGCATGACCTCTAAGAACCAAAATCCAAGCTCAAAAATAAAAAGGGAAACATTTAAAAACTCAACTGCAAAGTCTTTCATTAACTACCTATTTTCAAATTCTTAGATATTTGAAACATTTATAAATTAATTGTATATTGTCCTTTAGCTAATAATTTATCATTTTGTAAATACAAGGCAAAACTAACTTTGGGTTTCATTTTTATTTTTAAACTTCAAGCCTCATTCTAGACGACAACTTTTGTCATTTCTATCTCTATGGTGTTAAAATTCAGAGGCATATCATCCAAGAGGCTGGCTAATGAGGAAGCACAAAATTTCCCCCCACCTAGATCAATGACAGCCTCTCTGCCTCCCACTAAATGAGGCCACCACATAACAGAATGAATACCTAGCAATGACAATTGGGTCACAAAAACAGAGCACCTATATAAAACTATTACATGGAAAAATGTGAAAAGCTGGCAAAGTTAGACATTTTTCATGCTACAACTAGAATGAACATTTGATTTTATAATGAGCACTAATACAAAATAAAAATATGACCCAATTTGGTGAAGCTTTTCTTTACATTAAAAGTGGAATATTTCTTGATTATGACATGAAAATGTCTTTGATGAAAAACAGTCTCTTTGTACATTCCTTGAAATGTCTATCTTCTCAAAATGCCATTTCTTTCATTACATTACTAATTTGGCAACCATTGCTGTACCTTAGGCCAATAGCTGTATGTCTGATCCAAGTCACTTCTGTGAAATTGTTTCAAGAACTAAAGTGTGTGTGTGTGTGTGTGTGTGTGTGTGTGTCCTCAGTTGCTCAGTTGTGTCCAACTCTCTGTGGCCCCATGGACTGTAAACCACTATGCTCCTTTGTCCATGGAATTTTCCAGGCAAGAATACTGGACTAGTTTGCCATTTCCTACTCTAGGGGATCTTCCCGACCCAGGAATCAAACCCATGTCTCTTGGGTCTCCAGAACTGGCAGACAGATTCTTTACCACTAGCGCCACTTGGGAAGCCCTTTTGAGAGCTAATAGAAAAAACTAAACACCTAACTGCATAAAAGTTATGATAAACCTAGACAACATATTAAAAAACAGAGATATCACTTTGCCAACCAAGGTCCATCTAGTCAAAGCTATGGTTTTTCCAGTAGTCATGTAAAGATGTGAGAGCTGGACTATAAAGAAGACTGAGAGCTGAAGAACTGATGCTTTCGAACTTGGTGTTGTAGAAGACTCTTGAGAGTCCCTTGAACAGCAAGATCAAACCAGTCAATCCTAGGGGAAATCAATCCTGAATATCCATTGGAAAGGATTGATGCTGAGGCTAAAGCTCCAATACTTTAGCCACCTGATGAGAAAAGACCCTGATGCTGGAAAAGATTGAGAGCAGGAGGAGAAGGGGGCAACAGAGGATGAGATGGTTGGATGGCATCACTGACTCAATGGACATGAGTTTGAGTCAACTCCAAGAGATAGTGAAGGACAGGGAAGCCTAGCATGCTGCAGTCCATGGAGTTGCAAAGAGTCTAGACATGATTTAGCAATTGAACAACAATAACAACAAAACAGCCACATGTATATGTGTATTTGAGTGTGTGTGTATGTGATTGATAATACCATAATGAACATAGTGTCTAGCGTTTAGTACAAGGTAAATAAATGCTAATCCCCATAAAGACTGTCTTTAACAGCTGGTAAAGATCAATTCATTTCCAAATATTTTTGTCTGAACACAGACATGATCCAATTTTGGAACATCTGAGCTGTGAAACATGAGGCACTTTATATTCCATAAAATAAATTCCCTGAATCAATTTAAATTTATTATCAAGTGTTTATTGAAGGTCATAAAATGAGATACTGAGTATTTTGGGCTTATAATGCAGAGTAATTGAAGATTACTTATTTTGTAAGAGAATTCTGGTCAGTGGTGACTCCTAGACTCTTTTGCTCTGTTTCACTATAATTTATGTTGCTGAATCACAGTTACTGAGCCAGACTACAACCTTTCCACGTGAATCATTAAAGACACAATGCTTAGCTTAAACACATGATGAGACTGAATCTGCTAAAACATTATGGTGCACTCTGTAAATTGTTTTAGGAAACTGCTTAACAGAAATTATCCCCCAGATTCAACCTTAAACAGGATGAGCTAATCCTAGGTTTAGGATGAGCAAATGTAAAGGTTAGTAGAAAATATCTAGATAGAAGCTATAAATCAAGAGAAATCAGACTACACTAAAAAAGAACATTAATGTTGATTTCATGGGTAGAAGTCAAATTCAAATTCTGGGTCCATAAGTTCCACTTTGTTGAGTGAAATATACTTTATGTATTTATGTACTTTAAATTTACAAATTTTTTCCACAAATAATTTATTTTCACTTGTCTGAGAACCGTCTACCAAATCATGAAAGGAACTGTTTAAAGAAAGTATTAACCTAGGGGGGGAAAAAAAAAAAGATGAGGATGACACTCGGTATGGCAACATTAATAATAATCTATGTGGCTGAGTCTCTAAGAGAGCAGAAGAATGTTTGGAAAATACTATTTGTCACAATCAAAGCTATGGTTTTTTCCAGTAGTCTTGTATGGTTGTGAGAGTTGGACCATAAAGAAGACTGGGCACCAAAAAATTGATGCTTTCATACTGTGGTGCTGGTGAAGACTCTTGAGAGTCCCTTGGACAGCAAGGAGATCAAACCAGGCTATCCTAAAGGAAATCAACCCTGAATATTCATTGGAAGGACTGATGCTGAAGCTGAAGCTCCAATACTTTGGCCACCTGATTTAAAGAGATGACTCATTGGAAAAAACTCTGATGCTGGGAAAGACTGAAGGCAAAAGAAGAGGGTGACAGAGAATGAGATGGTTGGATGGCATCATCGACTCAGTGATGAGCAAACTCCAAGCGATACTGAAAGACAGGGAAGACTGTAATGCTGCAGTCCGTGGGGTTGCAAAGAGCAGGACACAGCTTAATGACTGAACAACAAGAAAAACAATAAGGTCTACAAAAGGGAACATGAGTAAACTAGGCAAGTAATACGTATTCTACTAGTAGAGGGATACAAGAATAATTTAGATAACCGGGGCCCAGACTGTACTAGTCAAGTAGTCTGTGATCTATGTGCAATTCTTCAGAGAATGATAGATTAGCAGTAGCAATATTAGATAGATGGTTGTATACTGATCAAAACAGAATACTATCATAAAAGAATCTCTTGATGGATATTAGCATTTTTAATCTGCTTTATGACTCTTAGAAAGACCATGAAGTATTTGGAAGAATGCATATTCTTTACAAAGTATGACACCCCGTATATTCATCTTTAATAAGGATTTAAAGAAAGTAGATGTCAAAAGAAAATTTAAAAATAAGCTACAAGACTTAGAAGATATTGGAGATGGTTGCCTAATCCTTCAGAAAAGATATATATGATGATGATTTTCTGGGAAAAATTAAAACAAGACAATTCTATAAAAGACAGAGTTGCATTCAATTTAACAAATATTTAAAATCAGAAGGTAATGACAAACGCAGAGAAAGCAGCATGCCTCTTTAGTAGTGTCATTTCCCTGAGACTGCATTTAAATAACACTCACATTTCTGAGTTTAGATTCAGTCGTTTAAAGAATGATTAGACCTCTCTGGAACTGTCAGTAGCCCAGGAGGAGCTATCAAATTAAGAAGCATCAGACTAACCTTACCATGGTACTGACAAGCACTGGGTATCACAGAAACATACGCTATTTAGAGCAACACATTATCCACAGTTTACAGCAAAAACCACAACTCATTTAACACAAAATCTGATTCATTATCCTTTTCCAGTTCTCCCGGTTTTTAATTACTGCCTTGCTGTTTTGTTCTGACTAAATCTCAGTATATATTTTTCTTTTGAACCTCAATGTTCCACTTCATGTTTGACTCTCAAAGATATTTAACCAGTGTATTTTTGCTATTTTTGGTACCTTAAATCTTATTAAAGGTCTTAGTTTTTTTTGACTAACACCAGTTTCCATTGGTCTTGTGAGTAAAATAAGAACAATATTGGGTAAAATGTATCAATCTTTGGGAAAATAATTACACATATTCTTCAAAGTCAGGAAGTCTTTTAAAAATAATAATACTTGACTTTGACATAGGGGGTAACCCACCATGTGAGTCTTGCTTTTAAAATACCACCAAAAGGAGCACGCAGAAAGTTAATTAAAAATACATTTATGAGTGGTCAAATTGATATCATAATTAACTCACTAAACCTGATGAACTTAGGAACCCCTTTAAAGCATATTTACTGATGTTATAAATGGAATTCTAACCTGTCTTGCTATTTCATTGCTTTGAAAGTGGTAAAGAAGACTCAAAAAGTCTAATAAGCATTGGTAATAGTCAGGAAAAGATGAGACATAATGAGCTATTCCCCCCACCCCCACCAAAAGGGCACAGAACTCCAAAATGAGCTACTCTGGAGCTATTTAATAAATTTGCTTTAAATCCTTAAAAAGTTACCCATTGCACTCAAGAATGAAATGCACATATTGCTCTCCTGACTTCAACATAATCTACCTTTGGCCCACATCTTTGAGCTTATTCATAGCTTCCATCTTCTCCTTTCCACCCTGCTTCTTCTTCTTTATCTCTCTCCTCCACCTAATTTTTTTCATTACATGATATTTTTGCCTAAGCATATATCACTGTCATTTATGAGTTTCTCCTTTATCTCTTCTCTACTCTCCATGAAATAAAAATGTCAGCTTCATAGGGACAACGGCTTCTTTTAACTTGCTTTTCTCTTTTTTTTTTTCAGAGCCAAGAATAATTTCTTTACAAATTATGTAAACAGAAAATAATGTGTCAAAGGAAAAAAATGCTCCCAAAGCCTTACAAACAGACCGTAGAATATTTCAGACTATGACAACATTTAAGTAGGTTGATTTTTGAAAGTGAACTTTTTATTGAGAATAGTCTCTGATTTACAAAAACAAAATTACCAGTGAGAAACGAATTTCCATTTACTCCCACCTAACTCCCCTAATTGTTAACATCTTATGTTAGTATTGTACATTTGTCACAACTAAATAGCCAACATTAATACAGTATGCTTCCTTGCTTGGTCGTGTTTGACTCTTTGTGACCCTGTGGACTGCAGCCCGCCAGGCTCCTCTGTCCTTGGGGATTCTCCAGGCAAGAATACTGGGGTGGGTTGCCATGCCCTGCTCCAGGGGATCTTCCCTACCCAGGGATTGAACTCAGCTCTTCCATATTGCAGGCAGATTCTTTACTGGTTGAGCCACCAGGGATTATTATTAACTAAAGTTCATACTTCACTCACAGTTACTAAGTTTTTACCTAATATCCTTTTTCTGTTTCACATCATATTAAATTTAGTTACTGTGTCTTCTTTACCTTTTTGTGATAGTTTCTCAGACTTCCTCTTTTTTGATGACCTTGAGAGTTTTGAAAATTACTAATTTTTGCAAAATTTCCTTCAAGAAGAATTGGCTGATATTTTTCTCATGATCAGGCTGAAGTCTGAATTTTTGTGAAGAAAACTACAGAGGTGAAGTGAAGTGAAGTCGCGTCCGACTCTTTGCGACCCCATGGACTGTAGCCTACCAAGCTCCTCCCTTCATGGGATTCTCCAGGCAAGAGTACTGTAGCGGGTTGCCATTTCCTTCTCCAGGGGATCTTCCCGACCCAGGGTTCAAACCCTGGTCTTCTGCATTCCAGGCAGACACTTTAACCTCTGAGCCATCAGGGAAGTCCTACAGAGGTGAAGGTTATTCTAATAATATCATGCCAAAGGCATATGCTATCAACAAGACATCATTTTGGATATTGGTTTTGAGAGACTGGTGTAGGTAGACTCCATTATTTGATTACTGTTTTTCCTATCAATGCCGTATACCTTGGAAGAAGGTCACTCTCCACAGATCATACTTATGAGGTAGGAGTTATGTTCCACCCCCTGAGGGGGAAGAATGTACATAAAATATTTTAAATTCTATACAGCAGATATTTCTATTCTCCCTCATTTAGGCATTTATTCAATCATTCATTGTCATTTTATCATCAGTATTTATCTATTTTGCAATATAGCTCACATTATTTTTGTTGCTCAAATTGTTCCAGCGTGGCCATGAGGAGTTCTTTCAGTAGGCGTGTTGCTTATTTTTTCTATTAGTATTCTGAACCTACTTATTATAGGTAATGGAAATTCCCTGTCTACCAAAGTCTTTATCATGTGTATATAAATTTGAATTTTTTTTCATCCTTTCAGACTGTTTTTTTAATTGCCATTGTATGTTTCAATTTATTGTTGGAAGCAGAAGATGGTATTTAGAGATGGCATTTCAAAATAGTATTTCATCTTTATTTTTAAGTTTTATGCTTATCTGGCTAGCGCTGCACTGTGATTAGGTTTTGCTACAGCTGTAGGTTCTAGAAGCTTCAAATTCTTCTAGAATATTTGCTGTTTAAAAAAAAATCTCCCAGTTACTGTTTTCACAGTGCTTGACAACTCCTTCAATAGAGTCTGTATCTTGCAACCCTGTGAACTTTAATCCTCTGTTAGTATCGTTGTGGCTGTTCAGTCACTCAATTGTGCCTGACTCTGCAATCCCATGGACTGCAGCACGCCAGCCTTCCTTGCCCTTCACTATATTCCAGAGTTTGCTAAAACCCATGTCCACTGAGTCACTGATGTCTTCCACCCATCTAATCCTCTGCCACCACCTTCTTCTCCTGCCCTCAATCTTTCCCAGCATTATAATCTTTTCCAGTGAGTTGACTCTTTGCATCAGCTGACCAAAGTATTGGAGTTTCCGCTTCAGCATCAGACCTGCCAATGAATATTCAGGGTTGATTTCCTTTAGGATAGACCACTTTGATCTCCTTGCTGTCCAAGGGACTCTCAAAAGTCTACTCCAGCACCATAGTTCAGAAGCCTCAAATTCTCAGCACTCAGCCTTCTTTATGATCTAACTCTCACATCTGTACATGATATAGGAAAAAACATAGTTTTGACTAGACAGACCTCTATCAGCAAAGTAACTTCTCTTCTTTCTAATACTTGTCTAGGTTTGCCATAGCTTTTCTTCAAAGGAGCAAGCATCTTTTAATTTCATGGCTGCAGTTACCATCTGTAGTGATTTTGGAGCCCCCACAAATAAAGTCTCTCACTGTTTTTATTTTTCCCCATCTATTTGCCATGAAGTGATGGGACCAGATGCCTTGATCTTAGTTTTTCAAATATTGAGTGTTAAGTCAGCTTTTTCACTCTCCTCTTTCACATTCATTGAGATGCTCTTTAGTTCCTCTTTACCTTCTGCCATTAGGATGGTGTCATCTGCATATCTGAGATTATTGATATTTCTCTCAGCTATCTTGATTCTAGCTTGTGCTTCATCCAGCCTGACATTTCATATGATGTACTCTGTGCATAAGTTAAATAAACAGGGTGACATCATACAGCCTGGATGTATTCTTCTCCAGTTTTGAACCAGTCTGTTGTTCCACGTCAAGTTCTAACTGTTGCTTCTTGACCTGCATAAGGGCTTATCAGGAGACAGGTAAGGTTGTCTGATATTCCTGTATCTTTAAGAATTTTCCACAGGTTGATGTGATTCACACAATGGCTTTTAGCATAGGTAATGAAGTAGGAGTAGATGTTTTTCTGGAATTCTCTTGTTTTTTCTACGATCCAACAGATGTTGGCAATTTGATCTTTGGTTCCTCTGCCTTTTCTAAACCTAACTGGTACATATGAAAGTTCATGATTCAGGAACTGTTGAATTCTAACTTGAAGGATTTTGAGCATTTCTTTGCTAGCATGTGAAATGAAAGCAATTATGTGGCAATTTGAACATTCTTTGGCATTGCCTTTCTTTGGGATTGGAGTAAAAACTGACCTTTTCCAGTCCTGTGGCCACTGCTGAGTTTTCTAAATTTGCTGACATATTGAGTGCAGCACTTTCACAGCATCATCTTTTAGGATGATGTGAAATAGCTCAGCTGGAATTCTATCACCTCTACAAGCTTTGTTCATAATAATGCTTCCTAAGGTCCACCTGATTTCACTTTCCAGGATGTCTGTCTCTAGGTGAGTAATCACACCACCATGGTTATCCAGGTCTTAAGACTTATCTTATACAGTTCTGTGCATTCTTGCCACTTCTTAATCTCTTGGATTACTGTGATATTGAACGGTTTGCCTTGGAAATGAACAGAGATCATTCTGTCATTTTTGAGATTGCATCCAAGTACTGCATTTCGGACTCTTTTGTTGACCATGATGGCTACTCCATTTCTTCTAAGGGATTCTTGCCCACAGTAGTAGATACAATTGTCATCTGAGTTAAATTCACCCAATCCAGTCCATTTTAGTTCGCTGATTCCTAGAATGTTGATGTTCACTCTTGCCATCTCCTGTTTGACTACTTTCAATTTGCCTTGATTCATGGACCTGACATTCCAGGTTCCTATGCAATATTGCTTTTTACAGCATTGGACCTTGTTTCTATTACTAGTCACATCCACAACTGGGTATTGTTTTTGCTTTGGCTCCATCCCTTCATTCTTTCTGGAGTTATTTCTCCACTGATCTCCAGTAGTATATTGGGCACCTACTGACCCGGGGAGTTCCTCTTTTAGTATCCTATCATTTTGCCTTTTCATTCTGTTCATTGGGTTCTCAAAGCAAGAATATTGAAGTGGTTTGCCATTCCCTTCTCCAGTGGGCCACATTCTGTCAGACCTCTCCACCATGACCCGTCTGTCTTGGGTGGCCCCACATGGCATGGCTTAGTTTCATTGAGTTAGACAAGGCTGTGGTCCATGTGATTAGATTTACTAGTTTTCTGTGATTATGGTTTGTGTGTCTGCCCTCTGATGCCGCTCGCAACACCTACCATCTTACTTGGGTTTCTCTTACCTTGGATGTGAGGTATCTCTTCAGTATGCTCCAGCAAAGCTCTGCCACTGCTCCTTACCTTGGATAAGCGGTATCTCCTCACAGCTGCCCCTCTTGACCCTGAACCTGGAGTAGCTCCTTTCTGCCCTCCTGCGGAGTTCCCTATTATCTTATGCCTGAATCTCAATTCTGTAGAGGGACTCTGTACTTGGATAATGACCTTAACAAGTATATTTTAGCCTTTACATTTTCTTCTTCAGTGAGACAAACAAACGAGAAGGGGCTGGAGTTTGAGAAATGGCAGTGTCTCAGGTTAGATAAGGTTCTAGTACGGCAGTTTCACCTTGAATGTTGGTTTTTATTATGGAAAATGCTCAAGAAGTATTAAACAGCTTTACTTTTTCCCTCCCCTTGCCACAGACTCAAGGGCATTTTTTTTTTTTTTCATCCCAACACCAGGTGAGGTTTCTGGAGGTAAAAGCCAAGAATAAAATGAATGGGTAAAGGGCTGACTGAGTCCACCCCCGCCCACACAAGTGTTTCTCACTTTTACATCAATCCACACTTGGCATCCAACAATTTGTCACTATGCCTATTTAAATGTTCCTTCCACTTTGTGATTATAGCAGCCAGTGGCCAGAGCTGTTTCATGTCTTTGCCGACAACCCTTCAACAGGCAGCAGGAGTGTCCTTCATCATAACCTGCCAATCCCCCCACCTCTAGCAAGAATTAACACAAATCTTTAAGTTAAAGAGTCCAGAGATAAGAAAGGAAGCTATAGACAAACGGACAACAAATCCAGTTGGACCGGCTGGGACCAAGATGGTGTGAACAGACTCTGAGTCTTATTATACACTAATTTTACTACATTAGCATATTAAGTGATACATCTACCAATGGCCAGGACCAGACATTAAGGACCAATAAAAGGATAAAAAGGAGATGGCACCCACTTCCTTGAGAAAAGCCCTGCCCCCTCCCCAGTAGAGTAAAGCATCTGCCTCCACATCATTATCCTCACTCCTGCCCCCTCTGTCTTTATTCTAAAACTAAATCAATCCTCACCAAGTGGGAGAATTTGATCTGTGACCTTAGTTCTGAGAGAGTTAATTCTTAGGTAGGTTGATAAGAAGGCCAGGGTCCCTGAGGAAGAGGAAGGGGCCTGGGGCTCTCAAGGAAGAAAAAAGGACAAATGATTTTTTTCTACATCCCTGCATCTAGTCACATAAGATTTTTTTTTTTTCTTTCAGCCCAGTGCTGATGATTACACAGCAAAGCAACTCATCTTGCTGAAGGATATAAGTTCAGTTCAGTCGCTCAGTCGTGTCCGACTCTTTGCGACCCCATGAATCACAGCACGCCAGGCCTCCCTGTCCATTACCAACTCCCAGAGTTCACTCAGACTCACGTCCATCGAGTCAGGGATGCCATCCAGCCATCTCATCCTCTGTCGTCCCCTTCTCCTCCTGCCCCCAATCCCTCCCAGCATCAGAGTCTTTTCCAATGAGTCAACTCTTCGCATGAAGTGGCCAAAATACCAGAGTTTCAGCATTAGCATCATTTCTTCCAAAGAAATCCCAGGGCTGATCGCCTTCAGAATGGACTGGTTGGATCTCCTTGCAGTCCAAGGGACTCTCAAGAGTCTTCTCCAACACCACAGTTCAAAAGCATCAATTCTTTGGCACTCAGCCTTCTTCACAGTCCAACTCTCACATCCATACATGACTACTGGAAAAACCATAGCCTTGACTAGACGGACCTTAGTCGGCAAAGTAATGTCTCTGCTTTTGAATATGCTATCTAGGTTGGTCATAACTTTTCTTCCAAGGAGTAAGCATCTTTTAATTTCATGGTTGCAATCACCATCTCCAGTGATTTTGGAGTCCAGAAAAATAAAGTCTGACATTGTTTCCACTGTTTCCCCATCTATTTCCCATGAAGTGATGGGACCGGATGCCATGATCTTCGTTTTCTGAATGTTGAGCTTTAAGCCAACTTTTTCACTCTCCTCTTTCACTGTCATCAGGAGGCTTTTTAGCTCCTCTTCACTTTCTGCCATAAGGGTGGTGTCATCTGCATATCTGAGGTTATTGATATTTCTCCCAGCAATCTTGATTCCAGCTTGTGTTTCTTCCAGCCCAGCGTTTCTCATGATGTACTCTGCATAGAAGTTAAATAAGCAGGGTGACAATATACAGCCTTGACATACTCCTTTTCCTATTTGGAACCAGCCTATTGTTCCATGTCCAGTTCTAACTGTTGCTTCCTGACCTGCATACAGATTTCTCAAGAGGCAGGTCAGGCGGTCTGGTAAATTCTGGAAAATGATTATATAAAAATATATCCTGCTCAAGGACATGTTTCCCCTTCTTAAGAACCTTATGATTAATCCTGTCATCTTAAAGGACATGTTGTGGGAGGGGTCTGGTAAGATCTTTCTATTGTTTGTTCTAATCCCGTTATCTTAAAATGTAAATTGTGAGAGTGGGTCTGGTAAGATCTTTACAACCTTGAGACATTCTTTTGATTTACTGTTAATATAGCTCCCTTGCTAAGACTAGTGAAAGGGCACACTCTGTCCCCCTTGTGAGGTCTATGTCAGAAGATTTCTCTGTCCTTTTTTACTGTAATAAAAATTCTGCCACACAAAAGCTCTGAGTGATCATCCCTGGTCCCTGATCCTGAAGCTAAATCTTCATCAGAGATCAACATCATTCACCAGATGATCTTACCAGACCCCTCCCACAACATGTCCTTTAAGATGACCGTAAGCTATCAGTTCCCGCTTTTCCATTCTTTGATCACCTAATAAAGCTTGTGCCATATTGATCTCAGCTTTGGTTTTGTTATTTGCCTACTTAAAAGAGTAGCTTCCCTGGTGACTCTGACAGTAAAGAATCAGCCTGCAGTGCAGGTGACCCAGGTTTGATCCCTGAGTCGGAAAGATCCCCTGGAGAAGGGCTTGGCTGACTACCCACTCCAGCATTCTTGCCTGGAGAATTCTATGGTGGGCTATAGTCCATGGGGTCACAGAGATTTAGACATGACTGTGTGATTAACACTACTTAAAAGAACTTTCTTCTACTGATGTTGAGAACCTTGGTTAGGCTAGGACCAGAGTGGGGTCCTATGACAATTTGCTAAAGTTTCACCCTAGATAAATCGATCTCAACTGTGAATCTGTGTTTGCCCCTGTCTCCAGATTTTAGGTGTGATTCACCTTGGTGATCTTAGTTCTCTGATGGGTCCAAATAAAGACATTAATGTTCAGTTTGTTCACATTTTTTTTTTCTCATTGTAAGGATAAGAATGACAACTTCCAAAAACTATATTTTGGAGTTGAAATCAGAAGACTTGACTTTGTTTTGTAAGTTTTCTGTACTTCTGTTTTAGCTTTCTCCTCCCTTAAAGGAGACAGGAAGGCTGGTGCTGCTGGAGTTGGGAGTAATACCCTACCCCATTTAGGATCTGGTTTCAGAATTATATTCAAGTCCTTTTCTCTGAAGTATATGATTTTTGTTTGTTTGTTTCAATACATAAGTCTGGGTACTTAGCAATGTTTACTCTTTCTCTCCCTCTCCTGAAACCGTAAGGAAATCTTTCTCATATTCTCCCTATGAAAAATTGATGGTGTTTCTGGATGAAAATCCCATATTAATGTTAAGGAATTTCTAAACCATGGCCCAAGGACTTTCTTACCCTTTGACTAGTTCACAATCAGTTATCAGAAATCCCTTAAAATTACCATTTATATGTGCCTCCAACAGTTTTTTGGTCCAGGAGATCTCTATCCAATCTTTATTATCTACTTGAGTCCATCTTAAACAGGAGGTAAGAGGGTAGGGTACAGCCTTTAAAAGAATGACATAGCCATGGGACATAACGAAGACTGGTTAGAAATAAACGAGTCCACGATGGTGGAAGATTTGACTTCCAGTAGACCTGGAACCTCAGTATTTGCTCCCTGTAATACATTAGCTAAATAATACTCCCACAAGTACCATGACAGTTCTGAAAAGTGAAAGTCACTCAGTCGTGTCTGACTCTTTGCAACCCCTTGAACTTATAGTCCATGGAATTCTCTGGGCCAGAATACTGGAGTGGGTAGCTGTTCCCTTCTCCAGGGGATCTTCCCAACCCAAGGATAGAACCCAGGTCTCCTGCATCGCAGATGGACTCTTTACCAGTTGAGCCACCGGGGAAACCCATGACTGTTCTGAGGCTAACTCTAAATGGTCAAAGAGTGGACAATTGCCCAATTCCTAGAAATCTCTGCCCCTTGCCTAAAATAATCAGAATAATCTTCCCACTCATCATCCTATTATACCCAGCCCATAAAAACTAACTGCACCATATTCTGTGGCTCTCTCTCTCACCTTCTGAGATCACCCACACTCTGTCTGGATCTGTTTTTCTGTAAAGAAATTCACTTCTTATCTATCATTTTGTCTCTGAAATCTTTCACGATGAAGCAAGAGGCTTAACACATCTGTCTCTCCAGATTTCAGGATATTGGTTTGCCCTCTCCCCTCAGTCCTCTCCTGTATCCAAGAAAAGTCATTGATCCAAGAAACGTCATTGATACACAGTTTTCCTATCTTTTTTCTTGTTGCAGAGTTGAAAGTGAGAACTTCTTAGAACTTTTGATGTTAGATATAAAACCAGAATTCTAAGGTTGATTTTTCAATTTGGTTCTCAGTCACTTAGTATAAACAAGTACATGGGTGTTGTAGTGCCATCCATATAGTTAACTTTATGCATTTTTATATTTTTGTGTACTTTCCACTCTATTTTAATATATATCAATGATGCTTTGTGGTCTTTGGCTCAGTTACTTTAGCATTTGCTTATTCTATCCTTCCCTGCTCAAGAGGAAACGTTAATCTATAATTGATAACCTCATTTCATCAGTCTACAGAAAATTTTATAGATGAGAAAATTTAAGACCTAGAAATATTCAGTAATTTTCCAAGATTATCCATCTAATTTATGACTCAGAACTAAAAAAACAAGAAAGAAAAATATTCTCTGATTTTCTTTAAAATCTTATCATATAAAACATACATCTCCAAGAATAGACTATAAACTGATTACCTCTAAATTACTGGAATCTTTCACAATGTATACAACCACATTCATTAAAATTTGGGCTCATTAAAGTTTGTAGGTAATAATAGAAAACCTAAGCAAAGCAATATAGAAATATAGGCTTATTATCTCACAAAAGGAGAGGTGTGGATGAAGGCAGTGCAGTGGCTCAAAGGTGCTATCAAGAATCCAAACTCTGTAGCTATTACTCTGCCAGTCTTAGCATTTAAGTCTATCTTCAAGTCAGTAAATTTCTTAGTCTATAAGTGGTCTTTGAGTTTTACATCTGAGTTACAAAGAATACATGGAAATGGTGAAGAACAAAAAGTGAGATTGCATCTTTTAACTCATGTGATTTTATCCTCATGGATCACAAGTGAAATGATGTCTTACAAATGCAAGGGAGAGTGAAAGCCAAGTATTTTGATTTTGAGCAGTTATAGCAAGCAGAGGGGCAAGGGAGATAGGTTTTGAGCCAACAACTTCCACATCCTATTAAAGGTGTCTGAGAAATCTTTCTGGCACATGGAAATACACTGTCTTTATTTTACCTTTATCTTTTCTATATGGTTTTTTCATGAAAGGATGTTACATTGTTGTCTGTTAGCTTCAAACTCATCTCCATTCTCTTTGCATGGTCCTAGAGCTGAGACTGTGCAAATCACATTTTCTTGACAGCTGTTCTGTTTGGCTTTGTCAGTTCTAGAGGGAAACAAATAGGCTGGAAGGGGGAGTCCCTGCTTTCTGTTTTGCTTCCTATGAACATCAGTACTGTCCTTCTTTCCTGTGTTAACACCCGGATCCATTTTTCAGGATATTTTTTCTCCATATTTCGGAATGAGCCTCATCACACCCTGCAAGGATGCCAGCAGCAGCTGGCTGATATTCAACTTGGTCGGAGTCCTTGTACAAAATGCTGTGGCCCTACCTAGCACCAGGAGGACAACAACTCTCCTCTAGATTGGACTCCCAACTCTGCAGGACCCCTCCTCTAAATCTTTAAGTTCTTACAACCTAGTATCTTCCTTCTGTTCTCTGACTCTAAAGATAAAGGTTGCCTTTGCAGTTACCACTTTGGTGTTGACAATGTTTGCTCCTCAATGCTGGTAAACAATTTGCATTAAACTCTCTTTTATACTCCTAACTCATATAAAAATTGATACCAGGAGGGCCCCAAGACTCAGACAATCAATGATAGGCTTTTTGTAATTGGTTTGACTGTAGTCTTGGACTTAACAGGAAATTGAGCTTTTTGAAAATGAGAAAGAGGACAAAAAGGAACCAGGTCATGCAATGACATCATCATTAAATTATCATCTCTGGCTGATTGTGACAATGTCCTTACTGAAACAAGTTCCTTGAGGGACTAAGAAACTATTATGCTGTTAACTACTTTGGTAGAAATGACTACAAGGACAGCAGAATGAGATACTTCCTTTGATTGCCCTAAAACTCTAAGCAAGAAAAATAAAAGGAGCAGTGAAAGTGAAAGCGATTCAGTCGTGTCCAATTCTTTGCAAAGTGATGGACTGAGATTCTTCAGGCCAGAGTACTGGAGAGGGTAGCCATTCCCTTCTTCAGGAGATCTTCCCAACCCAGTGATTGAACCCAGGTCTCCCACATTGCAAGAGGACTCTTTACCTGCTGAGCCACCAGGGAAGTAAGCTCAGTTCTTTAAACTCTCAGCTTCAGTCTTGGTCAGGAAACTAGAATTTTCTATGGTGGCTTTAAGGGGATCTCTTAGTTAGATAGCCTCAAGGCCAATCTCATCAAAACTGTAATTGTGGGTATTATGTAAGATGATTTCTGTGGTGGATGCGGTGATGTGCCACCCAAATTTCTCTTAAGGAATGGAGACCTGATTCTCCCAGCAGCTGTAAGTGCTAGAGGAGGGACCCCAGCTGTAGCATTCTCTTGGAGAACACCTTGACTGAAGGAAAATGCCTTTCCCAAGGTCAAGCCTTATTCCAGAGATATTCCACCTCTCCAGGGACTGACTGATGCTGTAGTATAAAGACCAGGTCATCTTATCTCCAACTGGTATAAAACTGAAGAGATATCCCAGCATCAAAGCCCCTCATAGGTTAACTGAGGCACAGTCTGGCTTCTTTCCACTACTTCCCACAAATGCTGATGTCACAAGCATTCTGTAATAACTACTACATGGTGATCCCCTTTTGAAACTTTGCTTCCCATGGAATCCAACTGATGACCAATTCCCAGCTTCACTAATCCCCTAATGTAAAAAACAAGGTAAAAAGGAATTGACTGGGGAAGGTTTGAAACTATCGTATTTGGAATAAGAACATCCAGATGAACTTAGATGGAACTGATAATGCTGAACTCCCGGGTCCCCTGAGCTCCCTTCTAACTAGAAGTATACCACCTTCCTCTGTCTGAGTACATTAGTCTTATCTTTTTTTGATATTCTGCAATAATCTGTGGTGGTTATCTTGTAAGGAGATACCTACTCTCTTCCAAAGTCAACACAAATTAATTCCTGCCACTAGATTCTTACCTAGAGTCAGATTTAAGTATGTTCCAGGGCAGGGAGGAATACAAAGTCTGACTCTAGAAGAAATAGCTTATATCCAAAAATAATTAAAATATTCCTTCTAAGGTATTATATTGTCACAAAATATACAGTATTATAGAAATCACATTGGCTAGATGTGGGGAGAGATTCTAAGAGTCCAAGGAACATAGAATATTTACATTGAATTGGACCAAATTTGTTCATGATTGCACTGACTAGAGACTCTGGGTTTTGTGTGTTAGATTATAAAGGTGGAAGTTTGAGAATGTACATGGACAGCAAGAGATGCCACCATAGAGGTTATCCATGATGCCAAAGGTGCTGCGGAGCGGCTGAGACCGAGTGTTGGTGAGCCCACCCGTGCCACTGGCATGGTTGCAACATTTGTCATCATGGGCAGCAGAGGCAAAGTGGTCATCAGAACGCCTCAAGTCACTGAGATGTTTAGCCATAACTAATCAATTACAGTGTCCCTAGGAATGAAAAATGAGCATTTTTTAAAGTGTTAATGGATTCATTAATTTCATTTTAATTTCTCATTGCTGCTTTAACAAATTATCACAGACTTGGTGACTTTAAGCAATTCATATGTATTTTATTAGAGTCAAAGAAGTCAGAAGTTTTAACATCAAGGTTTGTATTTTTGGTAAGGGCTCTAGGGAAGAATCTGTTCACCAACTTTTCCAATTTCGACAGTCCACCTATAGTGTGGCTCATGACCCCTTCCTCCATCTTTAAGCCCAGAGCATCGATTCTTTGAATCTCTCTCTCTCTGCCCACCGCCCTCCCCACCCCTCCTCCCCCACTGTCTCTGATCTCTGCTTCCACCATCACATCACATCCCCTCTCTTTCTGCTTTCATGGTCACATGTCCTTCTTTGGTCACATGTCCTCCTGGTGCTAGGTAGGGCCACAGCATTTTGTACAAGGACTCCGACCAAGTTGGATATCAGCCAGCTGCTGCTGGCATCCTTGCAGGGTGTGATGAGGCTCATTCCGAAATATGGAGAAAAAAAATATCCTGAAAAATGGATCCGGGTGTTAACACAGGAAAGAAGGACAGTACTGATGTTCATAGGAAGCAAAACAGAAAGCAGGGACTCCCCCTTCCAGCCTATTTGTTTCCCTCTAGAACTGACAAAGCCAAACAGAACAGCTGTCAAGAAAATGTGATTTGCACAGTCTCAGCTCTAGGACCATGCAAAGAGAATGGAGATGAGTTTGAAGCTAACAGACAATTTAACATCCTTGCCTATCACAACTTTCTTAATCTAATCACATATAAAAGTCCCTTTTGCCAGATAAGGTAATATAATCCTGGGTTCAAGGGATTAGCACATAAAAATGTTGTAGAGACGGTGTCATTTAGTTAACAAGAGTCAATACAGAGACTTACGTCTGTCCCACATGCAAAATACATTCACTTCATCATAATATTTCCCAAAGGATCAACTTCAAGTCTGAGAGCTTCAACTGAAAGTTTACAATCTCATCTAAGTATCATTAACCCTTATGTTTCAACAACTAGACCATCCAAATCAGGTGAGGATGAGAATCAAGCAGGATCCAAGCTCAGGCAAATTTCTTCTGGATCTTTAAAGCTGTAAAGCTAGAGGAGTTATCTGTTCCAAATGAAAAGACTAAATAGACATAAGATAAAAATTATAAATATTTCTGTTTAAAAAGGGAGAAAGTGAAGGGACAAAAGGAGTCATCATTCTCAAGCAATTTTGAAGTCCAGCCAGGCAAAGTCTATTAGGTTTCAAAGTTTGAGAATAATCTTTGGATACAGGGTTCCCCCATCTGAGTCTGAGGGTCCAGTTTCAGAGTCATTTTCTCTATTTAATGAGGGATAGTAGATGTTTGAAGCTGCCTATAGAACATTGTGAGTCTCGCATCCTTTCATTTTGTTTTCTCTTTATCCCTTTCACTTTAACCTGGCAGTGTTACTGTTGTTAGAAGATTCTTAAGAACTCTGAGTCTCCCATGTATGTCATGGGATTCATTCTAGTAGACACAAGGATCCTCCACAGATCATTCCTGGATAATTTCATCTCTATTACTGGCTTCTGCTGAGATAGCTTTGGGGATCCCTGGATCACATGCCTAATCTCTTTAAAAAAAAACATCTCTGTGATTGAATGCTTTAACCTATTGATTCTTCTGAGGCACTAGCAAGGAATTTTTCATCTATACACTTGCCTTTCTCTGAAGAAAACACTCTTCTAACAGTGAATCTTTCAATTTTCATATCTTTGGCAATCTGTAGAGGCTAAGAATTTCCCAAATCATCGAGTGCAGGTTCTTTATCACTTAACAGCTTTCCCCTCTATTTCTTGTCTATAAGCAGCAAGAATAATTTAGAACATTTCTTCAAAATTTGACATATAAATCTTCTTACCTAAATATCCAAGGTAATCACTGACATGTTTTGTTTTTCACATAACTGTAGGACACAATTCTGCTAAGCTTTCTGCTGCTGCTACTGCTGCTGCTAAGTCGCTTCAGTCATGTCAGACTCTGTGACCCCATAGACGGCAGTGCACCAGGCTCCCCCGTTCCTGGGATTCTCCAGGCAAGAACACTGGAGTGGGTTGCCATTTCCTTCTCCAAAGCTACTATATAGCAATAAACTTCTTTCTTCTAGTTCTAATGGCATGGTCTCCATTTACTGTTGAATGTCTATATTTCAGCCAATAGTGTATTTACGACAATTTCGACCTACCACGATATATAGAAGCAGTTATCAATCTGAAAGCCAAATGGAGATTTCTGGCTTTTAACTCAGATCACAGACCATAATTAACCTTGCCTGAAGAGTGGGGTCCATTGAGAGAAGCCCTTCAAAAGTGTTTCCACATTGTACTTTAAAGCTTCCCCCAGGAATTCTCCAAAGGGGATTGTGGCCATTTACTGAGGTGACATGACAAGGAACTGAAAGAACTTAAACTGATACTAAATGGACAAAGCCTTGCAAACCCAACAGACCATGCTGGCACCCTGGTCAATACATAGTCTTCTGGCAGCCAGGCAATAGAGTTTCATGGCCACATTTAAGTCACAGCGGGTCTACAGACTCATCCTGTAGTTATTTTCTCAGTTGCTAAGTGCATAATTGAATTTCCATGTACCTTATACTTTCCTCTCACTACAGGATGAAAATCTAACAGCAGGTCCCAATTCCACTTGATATAATGAAGCCATAAGTCAGGGAGAGGTATTCAATGGCAAGAATAATAATAAAGAATTGATTTTTTTTTTCAACACTGTCAGTAACTTAATTTGGATATGAAATGAGGTAGCTCTTTTAAAAGCACAATGAAAACCATAAATGCTGGTAGGAAGAAACATAGCTTCTATATCAAGGGCCTTTTCACTGACCTTCAATAAAACAAAGAAACATCATACCAATAAAAGACTATGGAGAATTCTCAGAAAAACCTTTCTTTTTCAACTGAGGCAACTGTTGCTATGTGTGGAAAAGAAAATTGTCTCAGATAAAATACCTTGTGCACTACAAAGCAGGGGCTTTAATATCATATTTTGATCTAACACAATGGAGGGTCTATTCTTCATTATCGTGTCCCCAGCACTCAGTCTGTAGAATAAAGCAGTACACTAGCTTTAATCAATTACCCACATCTCAATTCTCTTCCATCACACTATATTGCCCTTTTTACCTTTATATTAGAATATTTTTTTCCTGTATTTTCTCCTTTCCTTTCATTTACAATTCAGTCCCAAAACCATTATGGAGTTTGAATAAGATAAGTGCTCAAACCAAGGCAGGAATAGAGAGCTAACTGTTGGAGCATGATCAAGTGTGGAGGGTGTCCTCAAGTAGAGAAGGGGAAGGGGGCAAAGTATTGGTGAACAGGGCAGGATAAGGAATGCTTTTGTGCAGGAGAACGACCAGCATGGGATGTTAGAGAAAAGAGTCTGATAAGATGTAGGATGCTTAGTTACTTTTTTTAAAAAAGGAACACTATCAAAACATGCTTACTATGTACAAAAAGTAATTTTAAAGTGGAGAAGCCTGGCAGAGAGTCCCTTCATCAAGTGAGCAAAGTGAACATCAACTGCAATGAAAAAAAAAAAACAAAATTATGTGCACTCTTACAGAATGTAATGAGAATACACACCATTAGTTGAGGTCTTCCTCCAAAAGATGAAATAACCAAATCGTAGAAGACAACATCAGACAAGACTTAAATTGAGAAATTTTTTATAAAATAAGTGATCTGTAATCACTTAATCACAAAACAAGGAATGAAGTGTCTGTGTTGAAGGAGATAAAGGAGGCATGGCAACTCAGTACAATGTTACTTAGAATTATATGCTTTTCCTATAAAGGACATCATTTGAATGCTTGGTAAAACTTTAATGGAGAGGTGTTATATATCCTACTGTATAATGTTCTGATGAAGAATAAATGAAAAGTCTATCATTTAGGTCAGAGACTAACCCCCCATCAGTGTAAAATATATGCAGTCTAGCTTTGTTCATTTGTTTGTATATGGTATAGACTGAATATTTGTCCCCATCCAAGATTCATATGTTGAAAACATACTCCCCAATGTGTTAGTGTTTGGAAGTAATTAGGTCATAAAAGTGGAGCCCTCCTGGATGAGATTAGTGACCTTATAGAACAGACTCCAGAGAGTCTTCTTTCCCCTTCTACAATGTGAGGTAAAACAGCAAGGAGGAGGCCATCTCTGAACCAGGAAGCAGGTTCTCACCAGACACTGAATATCCTGATGCCTTCATCTTGGACCCCTTAACCTCTAGAACTGTGAGAAATAAATTTCTGTTGTTTATAACCCAGGTTATGATATTTTTGTTGTAGCAACCTGAATGTATTAAGTCAATGTGTATTTTTCTAAATTCTATGATTCTTTTATTAATCATGGATTTTTCTTTCTTCACCAGATACATGAGGGGAGAACAGCCTCCACACTAGCCCCAACACTCTCGAAACCTTCTACATGAAAGAAGGACTGACCTAATTGCAGAGACGGGGGCAAAGCTGCAGTTTGGCCGCATACTCCAAGCAGAAATCTGTCTCTCAGGATTGAGACATTATAAGAGTCAGAATTCTGCGTGGTGAACTGGATATATGTCTAAATTTAGGAAGACAAAGAAACATTCCAGTTGGGTCCAGACCTTGCCACCATCTTAAATCCAGGTTTATTATTTAATAAAACAGATATTAACATTTCATGTTCTTTAGACTCCAATGTATATATTTCAGTGAGCTTTCATCATGCAGAAGGAAAGAGGGATTTTATTCAAGGTCATTCTGAAAATGCCCAGTTTATGGTCATGAAACAAAAACTTTCTACAAAAGAGAAGTAGGCACTTGAGGTTCAATAATAGAGATTAAAGTTTCTGGAGCAGATCTGACTTCAGTAATCTTAGATGTTCTTATGAAGGTCTTTGAATTTGACATGTTGTTGCAAGTATTATTGTGGTTGGTGTTGATATCCATGCAAATTTGTTCAATGATGATAAACAAGCAAATCTCTTTAGTTCTTGTATTAACTTGCTAGGACTGCTATAACAAAGTACCACAAACTAAATTTCTTAAGTAACAGCCTAAATTTATTGTCTCACATATCTGGGGGTGAGCAATCTGAGATAAGCAGTTTGATGAGGTTATAGCCCTTCTGAGGGCTGCAACAAAGAGTCTACTCATTGCCTCTCCCCTAACTTCTAGTGGGTTACTGATAATCTTTGTCATTCTTTGACCAGCAGATACATCACCTCAGTTTCTGCTTTTATCTTTTTATGGTCTTATCCATGTTTGTGTCCAGTTATTTTTCTTTTTATAAGGACCCTGGTATAACTGGATTAGGGGCCGACTCTACTCCTGTATGGCTACATCTACAGGAGGTAATCATATGACCCTATTTCCTAATAAAGTCACTTTTTGAGGCACTGGAGCTTAGGACTTCAACATATATACCGGGACCAACCCCTAACAGTACTATTTTGTCAAGAATTAAAATGTTAAGCAAATCCTGGACACAACTGGATTTGAGTCCAACTGTGGGTTCTCCCCACAGTGAAAACAGATTTTATTCATGATCAAAAATGGGCTTCTTATTGTACTTGAAAATGAAATTTTCTTGGGTGTAGGTATGAAACTTTAAAATTACTACAAAGGCTAAAATGGATATTTTAAAGATAGATTTTTGTGAAGTGTGTGCCTATTTCTATTAATGTGGTTTGCTCACAGGGTCACCTCAAAGAAAACTCAGGTTGGTTTTGTAAAACAAGTATTTTTTTAAGTCAGTATGAAAATAGTAAGGCAATAAGTGATATAAAAAGAGAAGAGGGTAGGCCTTTTAAAATTATTACTAGTTTACAATTGCTACTATAAGAGATAATGATGAAAGTTGGTCACTTAACCTAACAAATTTATTAGTTTACAGTCTGTAGGTCTCAGTGGACTAAATTCAAGGATTCAAGGGAGTGGTATCTGATTCTGAATACTCTAGGGACGTCCATTTCCTGTTTCCATTTTCTTGAGAACAATCCACATTCCTTAGCTCCTGGCCTCCTTCCTTCATCTCAGCCTCAATAATGTTACCTCTTTCTTACCAACCTTTCATCACATCTCTCTATGTTCTTTTGCAATACTCTTCCACTTTTAAAGACCCTTGTCTTTAAAGGCTCATATGGATAACCCAAGGTAACCTCTTCTTTATAAAGTATGAAGATAGGTAACCTTAATTCCATTTGTTATAGAGCATAATACATTTCTGAGAACTAGAACTTGAACATCTTTCTAAACTCTTTCTATATCTCTATCTTTATAGCTTCCCACTCTCTTTCTCTCTCTCTCTGCTTCTTTGTATAAGCCTAACAAACACAGGTTGCTCATGCTATCTTGCTGCAAGTAGAACCCACAAGGGATTGCTCCCTCACCATCCTGTTGGGAAATGTGAAGGGTACTCTTATGCAGGGGATCTGGCTAAGCAGGGCATCCTAGGATAGTTAAAAAGAGTAGAAATTCATGACCATCCAGTGAGTGTGCATATGAGAATGGTAACAGGATTCTTAAAACTCCCTCAATTCCTGTATGGTGGATACTGGTTTGAAAGTGTGTGGCTTGTCAAGGCATTCTCTGAGGTAGCAAGTAGAGTAACAACAAAACAATTTAGGATGATCTTCCAGTACCAAATCCAAAGGAAGATACAAATGACATAGCAACAAGTACCTATGACAGAAGCTCAGCAAAGGAAAATAGCAAGGGAGGTGTCCGCAAGCTTTGAACAAAAACAAAGAGTCATCTGACTATACAGAAGTTTTAGATCTTAGCAGAATATACCAAAGGAACTTGAGGATGGGACCAGCAATGTCTTAGCAATCTCCACCCACTGGACACCCAAGGAACTGTGCAGGGCCAAGTAGGTAATTGTGCAGGGCCATGCAATTTTTATAGTTGATTAGTTTAAAAGAATTATACACTATACTATGATCAGGGTATCAGGAAAAGTTAAAAAAATATGTATGAAGATATTTTTAAAGCATTAAACTATGATTTAAAACTGAGAAGTCTTGCTAGATTTTACATTAGAGATTGGTTATAAATTCCTCTTTAAGAATACTATACTCTTCTAAGACTTTTCTCATCAGCAAAAGTCAACTTATCTGAGTCAGTTTCATCTTTAGATTACCTTGTACAAGTCTCAAAAGGCAAGTAGCCTAGGGCATATTGAACTTCAATCCATAGCAAACAGCTCCCTTTTATTCCATGGCACCTTTCATTTTTTTCTTTGTAAAATTAATCACTTTTATGTACAGGGAGTTTGGGTAAACTTGGACCTGTGGGCTATAAAGATTGTCTAGAAGTAGTTAAGAGAGAGATGGTTAATATGGATTCAAGCCTTCTTCACTTTTTACTCAGGAAAGAAAAAATTGAAGAACAGGTATTTGACATAGTCACAGCATGATCATGGAAAAAAATAGACCATTGTGAAGATAGTACAAGGATCTATTACAGAAGGATATTTTCTATACTGCCTCTTTATGACTTATTCTGTTCATACAAATTTGCTAATGTTTCAATATGTTTCCCTGCACCTACCACCCATCAAGAAAGAGTTAGGTCTGGAAATCATCAAGCTCATTGGTCAAGAGGACTGGACCATGAGGAGTACAAGGACCCAAGGAGCACTCAGAGTTCAAAACGGTCAAAATAAATTCATTTTGGAAATAAGAGTTTAGAAGATTGGAAATTAAAATTGGAATGCTTCTCTGTGGAGACATAGAACTCTTATTTCTAATCATTTCTTCATTATTGCATTGTCTACATTCAGAGTTTGTGTATGGGGCTGTGTGAATAGGGAAAAGTGCAAGAACGTTTTCTAAATTAACATTAATAGAGGAGAATATGAGCAAGTATTATTCCCTAGAGTGTACACTTAATATATTCAATCTTGCAGAAATCTTCAAGTAATAAAATACAGCTATTTTGGAAGCTTTGTAAGCATCAGTTATACAGAAGGAAGGTTAAATTATAGCCCAGAAACTATGTCAGAGAAGGCAAGATAAATGTACAATGGCCCCAAGATGAATGTGGTTTTAAAAGCAGCTTACACATCAAGAGACTATTAGTACACACAACAGATTCCATCTAAAGAAAGAAAAAATACAGCAAGATGACCAAGTCAAAATGTTACATATAAAGAAAATGGGAAATTTAGATAAAGGAGTAGGGAGTATTTTTTTGCAGAAGTTCCAGGCATTTTATTTAGAGGAAACTGTGAAGGGACAGATCTATATTATTAGAACAATAACTTTCCTGTCTTCTCTTGATATATTGATAGTCTTAAAATCGTTCCCAGTCACTACGATTATTCACTTAGCAAACTAAAGAAGCATAATTATAAACTGCAAAGTCACTCTCACTGTAAGCAAGTAGACCTTCTCTGTATGCATACTACAATTTAGGAGTCTCGATATACTTTTTTTTCCATTTAAAAAATCTTGTTTTTGTAATTGCTTTAGTAATAAGAAGATACAGATTCTAATTTTGACTCCATCACTATAAATCTCTAATGTTGGACCTGTCATTTTAGTAATCCTGTGCCATATTTCTTCTGTTTCAAAAAGGCTAGAAAATAGAAACAATTTTTTAAATTGAATATCAATGTATATACATTGCAAAACAGTGCATGACAAGGGATATAAATATAGAAAGGTGATCTCTGCTCTCTGATTGGTCTAGAGCAATACATTATACAAAGGATGTAAGTTACCTCCAATGTTTAAAGGTGATATGAAGTTCATCTAAAAAGAGAGAAAGATAGATTCAAATTGAAATACATTCATTCTTATGACTTGATCTTCATAATAACCCTAATCAGGCAAGCAAATAGCAACATCTACATCTATAAATGAGGTAATTGAACTAGATAACAGCAAGTCTAAAAAGAGGTAAAGCTGGGAATGGAGCCCCAGAAGTTTTTGCACACCTCACTGCCTTTCCCACCATTTTGTGTGCATTGGAATATCTAGTCTACCAGCCAATCTGCTGTCCATTTTTATAAATAAAATCTCACCAGGGCACAGCCACACTTATTTGTGTGAGTACTTTTTGTGACTTCTTGTCCACAACAGCATCTGAATAGTTGGGACAGAGACCATAAAGCCTATATTTACTCTTTGGTCCTTTGGAAAAACATGCTGACCTCTGCTGTTATTTTATCAGTAGTACAGGTGACTTGACTTTTCCTCACAATGCTTACCTAGGATCATCTGGTTTTTGGTACGTGTTTTATTTCAGGAAGGCTGAAAGGATGAATGAATGAAAGGAAGGGAATGACACCTGAGCAAATGTCTAGATTTGACAGTGTCTAACATTTTCAACACAGGCATTCTTATCAATGAGCTAACTAGCCATAATTTTACTGATGGAGAATAAGTAGGCCAGTTTAATAAATGAATGAAGGATCTGCCATTTTTTGGCCACCATTTAGAATTTCATTCTTTTTTGTTTGTTTGTTTGTCTACTTCAAGAGCAGATGAAAAGTAACCTTAGCTAGATCACTTTAGGAAAAAGAAGGTAACCCCTAGGTTAACTTCCAACTTCTGTGTAAAACAGAACCACAGCCTGGCTTTTACATAGGCAAATGTTGTGTGGATAACCCCTCTCAGTTCCTGTGGACAACTTTAATTATTTAGCTGCCCTCACTTGATATCTGCTGGTTGTTTTGGATACAAGCAGAGTTTTATTTTCGGTAAAACTCAGTTACACACAAACTGCACTTTAAAAAAACAATCCAGACATAGTCACTTTGGATTTCAAATAGTATCAGTGAACAATTTTACAAAAGATTTTTAGCATTTTCTAAAACTACCTGTATCCAGTTTGGAACTTCTTTCTTTGATTAGACTTACTTTTCAGCTCCAAATACATAATGTTATTTTTCACATTATGCTGGGTGCTCAAAAACTGCAACAATTTTCCTGATCACTTTAGTGGTGACGCATTAGCATGTAAATTCAAAGTTGAGACAATGAATGTGTTAAGGAGGCAATTTAACACCTTCCAACTTTTTTTCCCCCTTCTGCTGAATATCTTGGAAAATCAGCAGTATTTTTGCAAACATATGTTTTACTTGTTAAGCTTTAGTCCGCTGGGTCTTGCTTTGACCTTCAATTAACATTAGAAGCTACAGTCCCCAAAAAAGAATCTTGAAAAAGGAGTACAGGCCAGGGACTCTTCAGAAGAGTTTCAATTATTAGACTCTTTAAATTTTAAATTCTTTAGTTTGTCTTTGTGTCTCCCTGAGTTTGGCTTAAATACGCAGCCAATTTGTATGAATGAATGACTATTGAAGGTTGGAAATAAATCAACATGATCACCAACAAACAAAGCAAAGAATAATGTAACCCCTCCTCATCTCCCTCCAGCAGTATGCACCCAGACCCAGAAACACTTCGAAGTTACAGTGGTTTTTACGGCTGCGTGGTGATCCCTTTAAAATTGCATCTTTAAAAAGCCCACATTTTCTTCTCTTTTCATATTCTGGGTAAGAATGAAACATAAAACATATTTTTCAGAGTTGTTGTTACACTGACACTAAAGCTAAAAAACACACAAAGCATGCTAGTTGGAAACCTTGGAAATCTTGCAGTTATTTTCTGTTTTAATTTTTAAGCCTCTACATACCCAAGTTATTTTATAATGACTTGGTGAATGCTACTGCTGTTGTCTGTAACTACTCACTATTGAATATTTAAAGTAGGTATATAAACTAATGGGCTTCCCATGTTGCTCATTGGTGTCTCCAATGCAGGAGACAGGGGTTTGATCCCTGGGTCAGGAAGATCCACTGGAGAAGGAAAAGATAACCCACTCCAGTACTCTTGCCTGGAATATCCTATGAACAGAGAAGCCTGGTAGGCTATAGTGCCTCGGGTCACAAAGAGTTGGACATGACTGAGCTTTCACTTTCACTTTCTTTGTTTAAATTGTGAGCTTTCACTTTCACTTTCTTTGTTTAAATTGTGATGAGAAATCATACTTTCCATCATTTTAGTTGCTGCCCTTCACGGTCCCTGCCCTCTACCTCCCTTTAACCCAATAGACGACTGGACTAGCTCTCATCCTGCCATTGCCTTTGGAGACACCTCCATCAGATCTCAGTCAGTATCAGTATGCATTCATTAGCCTTCAAACCAGTTGGATCATTGAAATAAGTTTACTCTTAAAATCACTTACAAAGCACCAGAAATATTTAATGTGCAATAGGCCATCTGTCACAGAGACCTCTTGCAATTTACTCCATTCTATCATGTGACTTTTTCCCCAGATGATTCAGCACCTATTACCCCTTCTCTACAGAAACTTTCAGGGAAGTTAACCACTTCATTCTACTCCCAAAGTGCTCTTGAGTAGATTTAGATGTCTTCTTGCTTCTGAATGGGAGTGTTAGTGGGCTGAATTCTGTCCCTCCAAAATCTACACGTTAAAGTTCTAACATCCAGTACTTCAGAACGTGAACGGGTTTTGGGATACAAACATTAAAGATGTAATTAAGGTTCCATGAGGTCACTGGGGTGGAATCTAAGCTAATATGACTGGTGTCCTTATGAGAAGAGATTAAGACACAGACAGGCACAGAAAAATGACCAGGTGTAGACAGAGCAGAAGACGGCCATCTACAAACCAAGAAAAGGGGCCTGAGGGAAAGTCAGTTCTGATCTTAGACTTCCAGCCTTCAGAACTACAAGAAAATAAACTGTTGCTTAATCCATTCAGTCTGTAGTACTTCATTATAGTAGCCCTAACTAACTAATATGAGACTAAATATTTTTGTTAATAAAGTTCAAAACTGATTTTGGCTGTTTTCTCTGGTTCCTGCTTGGTATAGCTGGCATGATTTCATAATGCCTATCCTTTTAAAAAAATTTAACCAATCACAAATGTGTTGCTGATAAATTGTTGGGTGCAATGTTAGAACAAAAACCAGCTCTTCAATCAGAAAATGTCAAGGATCTGCTTTCATCAGGAAAAGTACAAAGCAAAGAGATGATACGAGTACTTCATATCAGGGTCAAAATGTAGAAGAGGAGGGAAAAATAGCAATATATTACAAGGTTAAATTGTTATATGGTTCCTGTCCCAGTTTTGAGAGTTTAAAATATGATAGGTGAAGAGAAGTGGGAATGTAGGCTACTAATTTGGTAGGGTAGTCAGTACCCTCCCAAATTCACTGTTGTACAGTAGAAAGAGTTTTGTTTTAAAAAATAACTGAAGACCTTCCTTGAAAATGAGAAAGAAGGAAGAAAATTAAACATGAAGGAATAGGGGGACAGAGGGAGAATTATATCTCCACAGTGAATATACAATAATTACAAAATTAGCAGGAGATTCAAAAGATTCACAATATCCCGACTGTCTTCCCTTAATGGCATTTTGATTTGGGCCCTTGAATGGAATGAATTTCCTATCAGTTTTCATCTGTCAAAATTCTTCTTATTTAACAAGAAGATACTGTTCACATGGCCTCACCTCCACAGAAGTTTCATAAATATATCAGAAACTTGTCTCATCATTTCCTTTTCCACAATACTTTGGACATACCTATCCTGGCATTCTAAACTACTTCACAATTACTGGTTCACATGCCTTTCTCTCCCATTAGACTCTAAGCCTAAGGGTAAAACTTCAAGTCTGAAATAACAATTCAGGAAGTAAATGACAAGAATGACAAGTTAGGAATATAGAAAGCAGGTATCTTGAAAGCCCAAGCAGAAGGAAAAGATAATTTTTTTGAACACTTTGGGATGGAAGTGCATTTGTACTGTATTTTGAAATAATGTGACAAGATTGAGTGTTACTTTGGAGCACACATTGATTCAACAAATATTCAGTGAGAGCCTGTTAGATCAGTTAAGCATGGGGAGTTATTTGGAAGTAAAATTATACAAGGCTATTAATTTTTTAATTAGGAAAGAAACGAGGAGGAAAATATTTTAAAAGCAAATTCAAAGAAAAGTTCTATTGTCACTATTGCCTTTAGTGCATACATACTTTCTGCCTTATTTTAACATGCTATGCTTCCAAAAGGGGCAAGTACTAAATGAATGCCAAACCTAACACTAAAGTAATTCAGTGGATGGTGTACAACTAAGGTACACATTTTAAAAGTCTCAGTACTACTAAATTTGCCCTTTACGGTTCTTTTCTTAAACCAGAGGTATGCATGTACACATTAAAATTTTATATGTGCATGTCTACCATAAATGTTTTATGGCTTATTAGAAAGCATGATTATAATGATCCTTGATTTAATAAATTTCCTAGGGAAGTGTCATATTATCATTGTATTCTTGTTTTTACAGTATGAATATTCAGTCCAGTTCAGTTCAGTCGCTCAGTAGTGTTCAACTCTTTGCGACTCCATGAACCGCAGCATGCCAGGCCTCCCCGTCCATCACCAGCTCCCGGAATCTACTCAAACCCATGTCCATTGAGTCAGTGATGCCATCCAACCATCTCATCCTCTGTCGTCCCCTTCTCCTCCTGCCCTATATCTTTCCCAGTATGAATATTATGCTATATAAAATAAATGCTGGATTAAAGTACAGTATATTAAATATGTGCCTTTGGGGGGAGAATGTTACATCTTCAAAGCATAGACCTAAACTCACTCTTATAATTGTCTTTGTCAAATAGAGACCGTTATCTCAACATTACAGTTGGAAAAATGAAGACAGAAGTTTGATGACTTTCACAAATTCACAGAGCACTTCACCACTGCACTTGTCAAGACACAGTGTGATTCATTTCATATGTTTTATTATGGCATTTTATTAAATGGATGAGTATAATTACTCTTCTATTGTTGTGTGTTCACTTTCCCTTAGTTGTTTGCTATAAGAGCACTGTTTATATATTTGAAAGAGTATCTTTGCTGTGATTTATGTCAGAAAGTGTTCTGCCTTTGTTTTCCTCTAAGAGTTTATAGTGTCTGGTCATACATTTAGATTTTTAATCCATTTTGAGTTTATTTTTGTGTATGGTGTTAGAAAGTGTTCTAGGTTCATTTTTTAACAGGTGGTTGACCAGTTTTCCCAGTGCCACTTGTTAAAGAGATTGCCTTTTCTCCATTGTATATTTTTGCCTCCTTTGTCAAAGATAAGCTGTCCATAGGTGCATGGATTTATCTCTGGGCTTTCTATTTTGTTCCACTGATCTATATTTCTGTCTTTGGGCCAATACCATACTGTCTTGATAACTATAGCTTTGTAGTATAGTCTGAAGCCAATCAGGTTGATTTCTCCAATTTCATTCTTTCTCAAGATTCCTTTGGCTATTCAAGCTTTTTTGTGTTTCCATAAAAATTGTGAAATTATTTGTTCTCAGTTCAGTTCAGTCGCTCAGTTGTGTCCAACTCTTTGCGACCCCGTGAATCGCAGCACACCAGGCCTCCCTGTCCATCACCATCTCCCAGAGTTCACTCAGACTCACGTCCATGGAGTCCGTGATGCCATCCAGCCATCTCATCCTTGGTCGTCCCCTTCTCCTCCTGCCCCCAATCCCTCCCAGCATCAGAGTCTTTGCAAATGAGTCAACTCTTCTCATGAGGTGGCCAAAGTACTGGAGTTTCAGCTTTAGCATCATTCCTTCCAAAGAAATCCCAGGGCTGATCTCCTTCAGAATGGACTGGTTGGATCTCTTTGCAGTTCAAGGGACTCTCAAGAGTCTTCTCCAACACCACAGTTCAAAAGCATCAATTCTTCGGTGCTCAGCCTTCTTCACAGTCCAACTCTCACATCCATACATGACCACAGGAAAAACCATAGCCTTGACTAGATGGACCTTAGTCAGCAAAGTAATGTCTCTGCGTTTGAATATACTATCTAGGTTGGTCATAACTTTTCTTCCAAGGAGTAAGCGTCTCTTAATTTCATGGCTGCAGTCACCATCTGCAGTGATTTTGGAGCCCAAAAAAATAAAGTCTGACACTGTTTCCACTGTTTCCCTTCTGTGAAAAATACTGTTGGCAGCTTGACAGAGATTGCATTGAGTCTATAGATTGCTTTGGGTAGTATAATCATTTTCACTATACTGATTTTTCCAATCTATGAACATGGTATATTTCTCCATCTATTTGTGTCATCTCTGAGTTCTTTCATCAGGGTTTTATAGTTTTCTATATATTCATCTTTTTTTGTTTCTTTAGACAAATTTATTTCTAAGTATTTTACTCTTTTAGTTGCAATGGTGAATGGGATTTTCTCCTTAATTTCTCTGTTTTCTCATTGTTAGTGTAGAGAAATGCAAGAGACTTTTGTATATTAATTTTATATCCTGCAAAGTTACTATTCATTGATTAGCTCTAGTAATTTTCTGGTGGTGTCTTTAGGATTTTCTATGTAGAGATCATGTCATCCGCAAACAGTGAGAGTTTTACTTCTTCTTTCCCAATCTGGATTCTTTTTATTTCTTTTTCTTCTCTGATTGCTATGGCTAGAACTTCCAAAACTATGTTGAATAGTAGTGGTGAGAGTGGGCACCCTTGTCTTGTCCCCGATTTTAGATGAAATGCTTTCAGTTTTTCACCACTGAGGATAATGTTTGCTGCGGGTTTGTCATATATGGCTTTTATTATGTTGAGGTATGTTTTTTCCACGACTGCTTTCTGGAGAGTTTTTATCATAAATGGGTACTGAATTCTGTCAAAGGCTTTCTCTGCGTCTATTGAGATAATTACATGGTTTTTATTTTTCAATTTGTTAATATGGTATATCACATTGATTGATTTGTGAATATTGAAGAATTCTTGCATCCCTGGGATAAAGTCCACTTGGTCATGCATGATGTATGATCCTCTATGATCCACCTTCCAGAGTATTGGAAATGAAAGAAAAATAAACAAATGGGACCTAATTAAATTTAAAAGCTTTTGCACAATGAAGGGAAACTATAAGCAAGGTGGAAAGGCAGCCTTCAGAATGGGAGAAAATAATAACAAATGAAACAACTCAAAAAGAATTTATCTCCAAAATTTACAAGCAGCGCATGCAGCTCAATACCAGAAAAATAAATGACCCGATGAAAAAGCAGGCAAAAGAACTAAACAGACACTTCTCCAAAGAAGACATACAGATGGCTAACAAACACATGAAAAGCTGCACAACATCGCTCATTATCAGAGAAATGCAAATCAAAACCACCATGAGTTACCATCTCACGCTGGTCAGAATGGCTGCCATCAAAAAGTCTACAATGCTGGAGAGGGTGTGGAGAAAAGGGAACCCTCTTACACTGTTGGTGGAAATGCAAACTAGTACAGCCACTATGGAGAACAGTGTGGAGATTTCTTTAAAAACTTTAAATTCCTTTAAACACTGGAAACAGAACAGCCATAGGACCCAGCAATCCCACTGCTGGGCATACACACTGAGGAAACCAGAATTGAAAGAGACACATGTAACCCAATGTTCATGTTTGCACTATTTACAATAGCTAGGACATGGAAGCAACCTACATGTCCATTGGCAGACAAATGGATAAGAAAGTAGTGGTAGAATGGAATATTACTTAGCTATAAAAAAGAATGCATTTGAGTCGATGCATTAGTCAATTCTAATGAGGTGGATGAAACTGGAGCCTATTATACAGAGTGAAATAAGTCAGAAAGAGAAACACCAATAGAGTATATTAAGACATATATGTGGAATTTAGAAAGATGATAATGATGACCCAATAAGCAAGACAGCAAAAGAGACACAGATGTAAAGAACAGACTTTTGGACTCTGGGAGAAGGTGAGTTTGGGATGATTTGAGAGAATAGCATTGAAACATGTATATTACCATATATAAAATAGATGATCAGTGCAAGTTCGATGCATGAAACAGGGAACTCAAAGCTGGTGCTCCACTCAGAGGGATGGAATGGGGAGGGAAGTGGGAGGGGGGTTCAGGATGGGGGAACACATGTAAGCACATGGCTGATTCATGTTGATGTATGGCAACAACCACCACAATGCTGTAAAGTAATTAGCTTCCAGTTAAAATAAATTAATAATTTTATAAAAGTGCATTTTTAAAATACTAATACATATTAATATTCTTATTGTGACAGTCCAAGAAAAGTTGTGAAGAATTCAGTGCTTCTGGTACATACTTCCCAGTGTCTTCTTCATTAGCAGTTCTCTGGTGTTTGGGATTGTTTTATTAATGTCTCTTATACCCCAGTATTTAATTTCTAACTCCTTTGAATAAACTTTAAAAAATCATGTCTTGACATCTAATTTGAATTTCTTTTACTATTATATATTTTTAAAGTATATTGACCTGTATTTCTTCAAGTGACTGACTTGCATATGTGGTTTGGAAATGTTTTTGTATTTAGCTTTTTACATTTTTTAGATTTTTTTCATATGATAAAAGGCAATAATTCTGTCATGTATATCATCTAAAATTTTTTCTTAAGGGAAAAATATTGATCTTTCCTTCCCTCTGGTTGATATTTACAAATTAATGCTTAGTGCTCAGTTCCTCAGTCATGTCAACTCTTTGCAACCCTTTGTACTGTAGCCTCCCAGGCTCCTCTGTCCATGGGATTCTCCAGGCAAGAATACTGGAGTGGGTTATCATTTCCTTCTCCAGAGGATCTTCCCAACCCAGGGATTGAACCCAGGTCTCCTGTGTCTCATGCATTGCAGATGATTCTTTTACTACTGAGCCATCAGTGAAACCCCCATACACAAATTAAACCCATTTTAATTCTCTGCTGTTTTAAAAAAACACAAATTTTTGTAAAAGGCATAGCTAAAATTCAGATATATAGAAATCAAGCCAGTATGACATATGTGCTATTGGATAATATTAGTTCTATTTTCCTATTTCTAATTAAAATAAATCCATATTGAAAATAAAGCATTTCATGTTATGATTAACTTACGTTTTCTCATTTTGTTTTCCCTTATATTGCCAGCAATTCCATATTTTAAAAATTCCTATCATAAATTATTTTCTTGACATTTCTTAAAACTCAAGCACATCCTTTGAGCCAACCTTTCCTCTCTCCGGGTTCCCCAGTGTATTCTTCAAAGTCTTCACTTAGTAAAGTGAAAAATAGTAACAGTGGCTGGAGGTGCAAGGACTTTCTTATAACTTTCTCTTTCCTAAGAACTCTGTATGTTGTATATTATGTACTTATTCACTTATTCAGCAATTACTTATAGAATATTTTATTCCATACCCTTCCTGCATCTTTTATCCCATAAATGGGGCTAAGACAGGCTTACAGTGAGAAGTGTATGATTTAATATAAAGTGAGAATAATGAAACTCTAAAAATGGGATGCTTGGCTTGGTAGACTTCTTCACCAATTAGCTGAATCCTCTCTGCATCTCAGCTTTGAAGCTTGCGGCATATTATCCTGGCTAGAATTACAAATGAGCTTTATTTAAATGCATTTAGAAAAAAAAAACTGAACACTGTGTCATCAAGATTCAATAGTATTCTAATTCATAAAAAATGAATGAAAATATGCATACATCCTAACAAAAATCTTAAGTTTTAAAGTACAATGAAATTATGGAACTAGTTTCTGAGTATATGGAGTGACAATCCTTCCCCAAGCTAATACAAACTGTATGACAAAACAAGATTTTTTTTGAGCAGATCTTTCTCCAAAAGACAAATCCATCATTAAATATTGAAGCCAAAATTGCCTTTAGCTACATGTGCATGCTAAGTTGCTTCAGTAATTTCCAACTCTTTGCAACGCTTTGGACTGTAGCCTCCCAGGCTCCTCTGTCCAGGGGATTCTGAAGGCAAAAATACTGGAGTGGATTGCCATTTCCTCTTCCAGGGGAATCCTCCCGGCCCAGGGATCGAACCTGCATCTATCACATCTTCTGCATTGGCAGGCAGGTTCTTTACCATGTCACCACCTACATGAGCAGTTCATTAACTGCTAAAATTATGTATTTAGCTTTGTCTTGCTAAGGATCTAGTATTTTCAGAAAACTCAACCTTAGTTTAAGTGAACAATAGCATTTTGCCCAGGAGTGTGTCCAGCAAAAGTCTATTGAAGTTAAAAGGCATTAGCCTAAAGGTTGAAGCTATACTGTTGTACATAATATGGCTTATATTTGAAGATGACTCTGTAGACACAAGTCTTCCCTGATGGCTTAGTGGTAAAAGACCAGCCTATAATGCAGGTAGACGTGGGTTCCATCCCTGGGTCAGGAAGATCCTCTGGAGGAGGAAATGGCAACCTGCTACAATATTCTTGCCTGGAGAATCCTATGGACAGAGAAGCCTAGCAGGCTAAAGTCCATGGGGTTGCAAAAGCTAGGACACAGCTGAACGGCTGAGCAAGTACAGCACAGACACAAAACGCCACCTCTGTCAGTGTTAGGCTAGGGCCAAGGCTGAGGTGAGTTCCTAGCCTGTCCTCAGTGCTCTCAGTCTCCTTGCAGGTGGCACAAACAACGTCTTCCTCTGCTTGACTTCAGCGAAGAGCTGTGCTCCCTGGTCACTGCTGGACCACCGGCGCTGCTCCCAGATAGTCTTCATCTCCTCTGGTTGTTTTCACTTACCATTCCGAGTCTCTGTGGCCCTTTTCACTTTCAAAACCATTAATCTTGACCTATCCTTGCTCGTATGTCAGATCACTCTGATTTTTCTCTCAGAAGGGAAGAATGTTTTCAACATTTATTAAGGCAAAATATGTACTAAGCACAGCGCTTGACACTGGAGAAGCCAAGATTAATAAAATATTGCTCTGCCATCAAGAAGTCCTAGGTGGATAAGAGGGGAAATATCATATACATAGAATGCATAATGTACTAGACATGATGCTCCGGGCTTCATGTAAGTAATTTTTTAATCCGAAAATTGGTTCACCTGACTCCTCTGATCTCCCTTTCCCCATCCAGTTATTTGTGAAAATTAAACCTTTTGGTCACCCATATGTCTGTTTATTTCTTTGAAAGTTTTGAGTGAGAAAGAGAGGGAGGAAAGGAGGAAAGAACAACGAAAGAAAGAGAATAAGGAAGAAGAAAAGGAGAGAGGGCAAGAGATAAAGAAAAAAAGGAGGGAGAGAGAGTGTGAGAGAGGAAAGAGAAGGCAACTCAGTTGGAAATATATAATAAGGTTGAGAGTGTGAACCAGTCAGTCAAAGTGCCTCACATAACTTTTAGCATGGTCTTACAAAGATCTTCAAAACCCGGATATACACGATGGTGTGATCACTCATCTAGAGCCAGACATCTTGGAATGTGAAGTCAAGTGGGCCTTAGAAAGCATAACTACGAACAAAGCTATTGGAAGTAATGGAATTCGAAGTGAGCTATATCAAATCCTAAAAGATGATGCTGTGAAAGTGCTGCACTCAATATCCCAGCAAATTTGGAAAACTCAGCAGTGACCACAGGACTGGACAAGCTCACTTTTCATTCCAATCTCAAAGAAAGGCAATGCCAAAGAATGTTCAAACTACCACACAATTGCACTCATATCACACTCTAGTAAAGGAATGCTCAAAATTCTCCAAGCCAGGCTTCAGTTCAGTTCAGTTCAGTGGCTCAGTCATGTCTGACTCTTTGTGACCCCATGAGTCACAGCATGCCAGGCCTTCCACTCCCGGAGTTCACTCAGACTCACGTCCATCAAGTTAGCGATGCCATCCAGTCATCTCATCCTCTGTCGTCCCCTTCTCCTCCTGTTCCCAAATCCCTCCCAGCATCAGAGTCTTTTCCAATGAGTCAACTCTTCACATGAGGTGGCCAAAGTACTGGAGTTTCAGCTTTAGCATCAATCCTTCCAAAGAAATCCCAGGGCCAATCTCCTTCAGAATGGACTGGTTGGATCTCCTTGCAGTCCAAGGGACTCTCAAGAGTCTTCTCCAACACCACAGTTCAAAAGCATCAATTATCAGTGCTCAGCCTTCTTCACAGTCCAACTCTCACATCCATACATGACCACTGGGAAAACCATAGCCTTGACTAAACAGACCTTACTCTGCAAAGTAATGTCTCTGCTTTTGAATATGTTATCTAGGTTGGTCATAACTTCTCTTACAAGGAAAATCACTGCAGATGGTGACTGCAGCCATGAAATTAAGATGCTTACTCCTTGGAAGCCAGGCTTCAGCAATATGTAAACCGTGAACTTCCAGATGTTCAGGCTGGTTTTAGAAAAGGCAGAGGAACCAGAGACCAACATCCACTGGATCATGGAAAAAGCAAGAGAGTTCCAGAAAAACATCTATTTCTGCTTTATTGACTGCCAAAAAATAATATTGTGGATCACAATAAACTGTGGAAAATTTTGAAAGAGATGGGAATACCAGACCACCTAACCTGCCTCTTGAGAAACCTATATGCAGGTCAGGAAGCAACAGTTAGAACTGGATATGGAACAACAGACTGGTTCCAAATAGGAAAAGGAGTACATTAAGGCTGTATATTGTCACCCTGCTTATTTAACTTCTATGCAGAGTATATCATGAGAAACGATGGGCTGGAAGAAACACAAGCTGGAATCAAGATTGCCGGGAGAAATATCAATCACCTCAGATATGCAGATGACACCACCCTTATGGTAGAAAGTGAAGAAGAACTAAAGAGCCTCTTGATGAAAGTGAAAGAGGAGAGTGAAAAAGTTGGCTTAAAGTTCAACATTCAGAAAACTACGATCATGGCATGTGGTCCCATCACTTCATGAGAAATAGATGAGGAAACAGTGGCAACAGTGTCAGACTTTATTTTGGAGGGCTCCAAAATCACTGCAGATGGTGATTTCAGCCATGAAATTAAAAGACGCTTACTCCTTGGAAGGAAAGTTATGACCAACCTAGATAGCATATTCAAAAGCAGAGACATTACTTTGCTGACTAAGGTCCATCTAGTCAAGGCTATGGCTTTCCTGTGGTCACGTATGGATGTGAGAGTTGGACTGTGAAGAGCTGAGCGCCAAAGAATTGATGCTTTTAAACTGTGGTGTGGGAAAAGACTCTTGAGAGTCCCTTGAACTGCAAGGAGATTCAACCAGTCCATTCTGAAGGAGATCAGCCCTGGGATTTCTTTGGAAGGACTGATGTTAAAGCTGAAACTCCAGTACTTTGGCCACCTCATGTGAAGAGTTGACTCATTGGAAAAGACTCTGATGCTGGGAGGGATTGGGGGCAAGAGGAGAAGGGGATGACAGAGGAGGAGATGGCTGGATGGCATCACCAACTCGATGGACGTGAGTCTGAGTGAACTCCAGGAGTTGGTGATGGACAGGGAGACCTGGCATGCTGCAATTCATGGGGTCACAAAGAGTCGGACACGAGCAACTCAACTGAACTGAACTGAACTGAGGAATTAAACATTTTTAAAGAATATATGCCAATAAGTATTTTTATGAGTGTCAGACATGACTGAATTGATTACCACCTAGAAAGGTTCATTTCATTCATTTCATTTCAGTTGCTCAGTCGTGTCTGACTCTTTGCAACCCCATGAATCGCAGCACGCCAGGCCTCCCTGTCCATCACCATCTCCCGGAGTTCACTCAGACTCACGTCCATCGAGTCGGTGATGCCATCCAGCCATATCATCCTGGGTCATCCCCTTCTCCTCCTGTCCCCAATCCCTCCCAGCATCAGAGTCTTTTCCAATGAGTCAATTCTTCACATGAGGTGTCCAAAGTACTGGAGCTTCAGCTTTAGCATCATTCCTTCCAAAGAAATCCCAGGGCTGATCTCCTTCAGAATGGACTGGTTGGATCTCCTTGCAGTCCAAGGGACTCTCAAGAGTCTTCTCCAACACCACAGTTCAAAAGCATCAATTCTTTGGCACTCAGCCTTCTTCACAGTCCAACTCTCACATCCATACATGACCACTGGAAAAACCATAGCCTTGACTAGATGGACCTTAGTCAGCAAAGTAATGTCTCTGCTTTTCAATATACTCTTTAGGTTGGTCATAACTTTTCTTCCAAGGAGTAAGCGTCTTTTAATTTCATGGCTGCAGTCACCATCTGCAGTGATTTTGGAGCCCCAGAAAATAAAGTCTGACACTGTTTCTACTGTTTCCCCATCTATTTCCCATGAAGTGATGGGACTGGATGCCATGATCTTCATTTTCTGAATGTTGAGCTTTAAGCCAACTTTTTCACTCTCCTCTTTCACTTTCATCAAGAGGCTCTTTAGTTCCTCTTCACTTTCTGCCATAAGGGTGGTGTCATCTGCATATCTGAGGTGATTGATATTTCTCCCGGCAATCTTGATTCCAGCTTGTGTTTCTTCCAGCCCAGCATTTCTCATGATGTACTCTGCATAGAAGTTAAATAAGCAGGGTGACAATATATAGCCTTGACGTACTTCTTTTCCTATTTGGAACCAGTCTGTTGTTCCATATCCAGTTCTAACTGTTGCTTCCTGACCTGCATACAGATTTCTCAAGAGGCAGGTTAGGTGGTCTGGTATTCCCGTCTCTTTCAAAATTTTCCACAGTTTATTGTGATCCACACAGTCAAAGGCTTTGGCATAGTCAATCAAGCAGAAATAGATGTTTTTCTGGAACTCTCTTGCTTTTTCCATGATCCAGTGGATGTTGGCAATTTGATCTCTGGTTCCTCTGCCTTTTCTAAAACCAGCTTGAACATCAGGCAGTTCACGGTTCACGTATTGCTGAAGTCTGTCTTGGAGAATTTTGAGCATTACTTTACTAGCATGTGAGATGAGTGCAATTATGTGGTAGTTTGAGCATTCTTTGGCATTGCTTTTCTTTGGAATTGGAATGAAAACTGACCTTTTCCAGTCCTGTGGCCACTGCTGAGTTTTCCAAACTTGCTGGCATATTGAGTGCAGCACTTTCATAGCATCATCTTTCAGGATTTGAAATAGCTCAACTGGAATTCCATCACCTCCACCAGCTTTGTTTTTAGTGATGCTTTCTAAGGCCCACTTGACTTCACATTCCAAGATGTCTGGCTCTAGATTAGTGATCACATCATCATGGTTATCTCGGTCGTGAAGATCTTTTTTGTACAGTTCTTCCGTGTATTCTTGCCACCTCTTCTTAATATCTTCTGCTTCTGTTAGGTCCAGACCATTTTTGTCCTTTATTGAGGCCATCTTTGCATGAAACGTTCCCTTGGTATCTCTGATTTTCTTGAAGAGATCTCTGGTCTTTCCCATTCTGTTAGTTATTCAAATAGTGTTCTCTGAGACATTTCTTAATAAAATTCTTTATTACTCTCTCCTTCTCTCCTTTCAAGAGTTTTCTACATTTGAAATTTGGGATATCATTCCCAATTCTATTGTAGGTCTTTAAGTTCATCAGTAATTATTAATAAACCCATAGGAACAGCAATAATCACCCTGTCCTCTCTTTATAGAGCTTAATAGCCCACAAAGTGCTACTAGATACATCATCTCCAGTTGGAGACCACAGTGTATATATAATTTAACTTCATCACTCAGAATCTTTCAGTAAGGGAGACTTGAAAAATGGATAGTAAAAGATTGTGACTATTTTTAAAATTTTCTTTCAAAACTTCAGTATTTATCTTTCTAAAATCTGGTACTTTCAGGCTGTTTGAATTTTCTGATATACTTTATAACATAAGCCTACCATTTTCTCTTTGGTTTCATCAATTCAGAGCCTTTGCCCAACTGTGAAACAAAGACACAGTAAAGCTACTAAGGGGGTGGGGAGAGAAATTGCATATTTTTTAAAGGCACTAAAGTCCAAACCATAAACATCTGAGACTAAGAAGCTCCGGTACTTTGGCCACCTCACGCGAAGAGCTGACTCACTGGAAAAGACTCTGATGATGGGAGGGATTGGGGGCAGGAGGAGAAGGGGACGACAGAGGATGAGATGGCTGGATGGCATCACGGATTCGATGGACATGAGTCTGTGAACTCCGGGAGATGGTGATGGACAGGGAGGCCTGGCGTGCTGCAGTTCATGGGGTCGCAAAGAGTCAGACATGACTGAGCGACCGAACTGAACTGAACTGAAGACACCTTTCAGGTCATCGATGTTGCAATCTTCTGAAGGTGGAGCAGTAACTGAACCAACAGAGCCAGTTGCTTAAGAATAGGATGCCTATTAATATCCATTCAATATCTTTGCCCTGAAAACACAATTAGCTTTTGAGTGGATGCTGTGGTTGTTCCCACTGAAAAGTAAATAATCTCTCCTCTTTGGAGACATGCACTTAATAGAGAAGAATCCCTCCTATGGCTGAACTAATGTGTCTCCCCACACATCTGTAGTTCTATGGCTAATAAAAAGGATTATCAGGCAAATAGAAATATAGTTTATAGTTGCAATAGCTCACACCATTACCTTTTACCTCAATATGTAAAATTAAGCATTTATGCCTGAAAACTACTTAAAAGCCAGCTTTTCAGATTCTGTATTCCTCTGACAGTGTATAATGAATATTTTGTCATAGCAAGTAACAGATTTTATTACAGCTCTAATGCTTAAAATTCCATCTGTTTCCACAAACAGAACATGAACACAGGAAAGCAACCATTAATCTTAAAAGGCACTAAAAAATTCTCCTAATAAGGGGATTCTAAAAAGGCTTTTAAAGCATTCAAAGTCTGTTAATTATGGTATGCTCTGCGTCTGACACCTCAGTTTCCTTTCACTGGTCTCTCAGAGCCCATCCATGTTAATTCTATAGATTTTTAAGGTGATTTTAATGTAAGAAACTGTCTAATTTGGTAGTAGGATAAACAAGTTTCATTTGCTATTTCATCTACAGTTTTGCAAATGCAAGACAGTATACAAGGGACTTAGGCCACAGAGCCATGCAATTTATTTTTATCAAGATGTTCATTCCTTCATATATCCTTCAGATATTTACTGAACACCTACTATGTGTTGAACACTCTGCCCTGAAAATTTTTAAATGAAACTCATAGCCTCTGTTCTAAACTAATTCATAGTTAAGTGGATGGTTGGCAGTAAATAAGATACTCTCTAATGAGAAGGAAATCAAGGAATATTTCTCCAAATAGGTAGCATATGGGGAAAGTTTTAAATAATGAATAGGTTTTAACTAGACAAAAAAGATGGCTTCCCAGGTGGCTCTGTGGTAAAAGAATCTGCCTGCCAGTGCAGGAGACACAGGAGACTCAGGTTTGATCCCTGGGTTGGGAAGATCCAGTGGAAAAGGGAATGGCAACCCACTCCAGTATTCTTGCCTGGAAAATCCGATGGACAGAGGAGCCTGGCGGGCTACGGTCTATGCGATCACAAACAGTCAGACACGACTGAGCGATTGAGCGCGCGCGCACACACACACACACACACACACACACACACGCACACACACGCACACACACACAAAGAAAAAGGTAAGAACTATATTCACAATTATCTAACTTTACGCATATATCCTCTGCCTATTAAAAATGAGAATACAAAAACTGAAAAAAGTTAAGTGACTTTCATAGGGTTATTCTGTAAATCAATCTGCAATAGCAATATTTAGCCCACTGATAGCACATTTTGTTTTTCATATACACAAACACACACACACATGCATGCACATATATGCATATAGATTACTAATTAATAATATTACTGGCAATTGCACTTTTGAAATATTTGTTTACAAGTTTCTCAATCAAATAATTAAACTTTGGGGGTTATGAGCCTACATTTTGGGGATGTTTTTATTTTAAGTTTAATTCTCAATTGTAATTGAGAATCCCACTTAGCTGAGACATAATATTTGTAAATGATGCTATTTGTGCTTTTATTTCTGAATTAAAGATAAATAATTAGCCAATGGAATGGGAGATCATGAACTTTTTAAGGACATTGTCATTTATGACATTTGTCATTTAACCATATCCTGGTTAAATATCAATGGCATGAAGAGATAAATGCAAATGAAATATATGCCAAGACATAATCATCTCACTTTTCCTGTAGCAGATGAATTCCTGGACTACTTTCATGCATCTATTTTCTACTTAGAATTCTCTGAGATGAGATGATATGCTAGTAGCTAAGATGAAAAATATATAAAATACACATCCAGAGTATACAAGTATATGTTTAACAACTTGCTTTCAGGGCAAAATGCTCTGATTTGTAGCATTTCTTAATTTTGTAATATAAATACTCATGGTGGCTGATTTTAAGCCCCCAATATAACATGAAGCACAAGCTGGAATCAAGATTGCCAGGACAAATATCAATAACTTCAGATATGTAGATACCACCACCATTATGGCAGAAAGCAAAGAAGAACTAAAGAGCCTCTTGATGAAACTGAAAGAGTGTCAGGAAGCATTTAACAGGAGGCTTCCTGTGTGCTGTTTTGGATCTGTCATGAATCTTCTGTCCCTTATTAATTCCTGAATATTCAGGAATTAAATGGAGTAGCAAACTACTCCTGGGGGCTGAAAAATGCATGCATTTCCTTCGTTAGTTTTTCCATATGGTAATAAGTAACTGCGATGGCACCCCACTTCAGTACTCTTGTCTGGAAAACCCTATGGACGGAGGAGCCTGGTAGGCTGCAGTCCATGGGGTTGTGAATAGTCGGACATGACTGAGTGACTTCACTTTGACTTTTCACTTTCATCCATTGGAGAAGGAAATGGCAACCCACTCCAGTGTTCTTGCCTGGAGAATCCCAGGGATGGGGGAGCCTGGTGGGCTGCCGTTTACGGGGTCACACAGAGTCGGACACAACTGAAGTGACTAAGCAAACTTAGCAAAGCAAATAAGTAACGATTTGCGACCCGCTTCCTTTTTATGAACCATATGGTAAAAGTGATCATTTACAACCCTCTCTCTTTGATATGGATGGCCTTATGTTTCCTTGATAATTTGTAAGTCTGGACTTTTGATTTTATCTTTGCTAGCTACCTTGTAATGGCACCCCACTCCAGCACTCTTGCATGGAAAATCCCATGGATGGAGGAGCCTGGTGGGCCGCAGTCCTGGGGTCACTAAGAGTCGGACACGTCTGAAGCAACTTAGCAGCAGTAGCAGCAGTAGCAACAGCTATCTTGTAAGACAGTATATATACCCAACACATTTGCTCCATCAAAGCTTGGGTCCCCATGTCTTTCTCTCTCTCTCAGGTTAATTCTTTGGCGCACAGAAGCCCACTGAGCTCACTTTCTTGCCCAGGCTTCTAAGACCCTCTTCAGAAGGTGCACTGTGCCTTCACCCCCTTGAGAGGGTGCCTGGTGCCTACGTATAGCAGTGCAAGCCTTGTGTCAAAGGCTTTATTGGTTTTCTGCATAAACCAAGGAATATCAGCCTCTTTCTCTCTCTTTTACTTTCTTATCATTGACTCCATACCACCAGGTTCCAGTCCATTAAAGGACTTCAACAAAAGAAGAGAGTGAAAAAGTTGGTTTAAAACTCAACATTCAGAAAACTAAGATCATGGCATCTGGTCCCATTACTTCATGGTAAATAGATGGGGAAACAGTGGAAATGGTGACAGATTTATTTTTTGGACTCCAAAATCACTGCAGATGGTGACTGTAGCCATGAAATTAAAAGATGCTTGCTCCTTGGAAGAAAAGTTATGACCAACATAGACAGCATATTAAAAAGCAGAGACATTACTTTTCCAACAAAGATCTGTCTAATCAAAGCTATGGTTTTTCCAGTAGTCATGTAAGGATGTGAGAGTTGGACTATAAAGGAAACTGAGAGCCAAAGAATTGATGCTTTTGAACTGTGGTGTTGGAGTAGAGTCTTGAGAGTCCCTTGGACTGCAAGGAGATCCAACCAGTCCATCCTAAAGGAAATCAGTCCTGAATATTCACTGGAAGAACTGATGCTAGAGCTGAAACTCCAATACTTTGTCCACCTGATCAAAGAACTGACTCATTTGAAAAGACCCTGATGCTGGGAAAGATTGCAGGCAGGAGGAGAAGGGGATAACAGAGAATGAGATAGTTGGATGGCATCACTGACTCAATGGATTTGAGCTTGAGTAAATTCCAGGAGTTGGTGATGGACATGGAGGCCTGGCGTGCTGCAGTCCAAAGTATTGCAAGGAGTCGTACATGACTGAACGACTGAACTGACTGACTGACTGAATATAACATTACGGAATTCAGAACTGGAAAAAGATACACATAGGGTACTGAGCTGAGGTCCCTGTGCTATACAGCTGCTTCCTGCTAGCTATGTATTTTACACATATTATTGTTCAGTTTCTCAGTCATGTACGACTCTTTGAAATCCCATGGACTGCAGTATGCCAGGCTTCCCCATCATGTACATAAACATTATATAGAAATGGTAGTATACATACACTATCATTTTATACATTATCGTATAGTAAAAAAATATACACAATTGGTTTTTCAAAGCCAAATAACTCAAATTTAGCCCACCAATAGAAACATCCTAAATATATTTTAAGAATTACCCAAAGCAAAATAATAATAATAATAATAAGTTAAACATTAAAAAAAAATCATAGGATATCACAAATTATAAAGTCTTAATTAAGGTCATAGCTCTAAGATAATAGTTCTCAAAATGTGTTCCGCTAAAATTTAGGGGTCCGGAGCTCCCTTTCAATGGGTCAATGAGATCAAACCACTTCAATAATAATTTTGCAAAGCTGAGACTTCCCTGGTGATCCAATGGCTAAGATTCCATGCTCCCAATGCAGGGAGCACAGGTTCCATTACTGGTCAGGGAACTGAGTTTGTAAGCGCTAACTAAAGATCCTGCATGCTGTAACTGAAAAAAAAAAACAAAAACCTCACATGCCACAAGGAAGATCTTGTGTGCTGCAACTAAGACCTGGCATGGCCAAATTAAAAAAAAAGAAAAGATACACATATATATTTAAATATTAATAATTTTGCAATGCCATTTGTTTTTTGATGGCTTCCCAGGTGGTGCAATGTAAAGAATCTGCCTGCCAATGCGGGAGACACAAGAGACGCAGATTTGATCCCTGGGTTAAGAAGATCCTCTGGAGGAGTAAATCTCAACCTGATCCAGTATTCTTGCCTGGGAAAATCCCATGAAAAGAGCAGCCTTGAGGGCTACAGTTCATGTGGGCAGGAAGAGTCAGACATGACTGAGCAACCGAGCACACACACGCACACATTTGGTTTTTACTGTGCAGACATTTGTGTGGTGATTTAGTCACTGAGTCATGTTCGACTCTTGAGAAACCGTGGACTGTAACTTGCCAGGCTCCTCTGTTCATGCGATTTCCTGGGCAAGCATATTGGAGTTGGTTGCCATTCTCTTCTCCAGGGGAACTTCCCGACCCAGGAATTGAACCTGGTCTATTGCACTGCAGGCACATTCTCTACCGACTTAACATAGCAACGGTATATGTGTATATATATACATACACACACACACGCACACATACATAAATATACATGTACATGTACACACATATATACACATTTTTCTCCTGACAGGATTTTTAAATTAAATTAAAAATATTACCTCGTATGCAGAATATAAAACTTTCCGTTTGGAAATGGAATTCCACTTAAACACAGGAAAGGTTAATGTCATATATCCTAGGCACATTTATCCCTCACGAACTATTTAATTCAAAGAACTGTCTTTCAAGATGTGAATTAGCTACATGACTCCTTTGACAACAGAGCCGAAGTGTCCAAACAACAAATCTTTTCTATTCAGGACCAAGGCCTAAGACAGAGACACACCCATTTTATTATTTTCCTTCTACCCACCCCCACTTCAATTATATCAAAGTTTCAAAACACCAAGTAATCCAGTTTGAAGATCTCTGCACCACTCTCTGATAGAACTTTACTGATATAAATTTAGATACTCCAAAACCAGGGAAGCATGGCTGATAGTACATCTTCTGATGAACTTCAGAAAGCAGCCAATTTATGCACTGGTTTGCTTCACACGTATATCATACTATGTGGAGATTTCACTAAGTGGCCCTACTCTTTTCTGGGTACCATATTGGACCACACTCTAATAAAATTCTTTCACATCTGCTCGATAAATCTTAAATTTTTATTAATTGGGACCATAACATTCAGCAACTTCATCACTAACAGGTAATTTACAGCAAGTAAAACAACTGGTGCTGTAACACTGCTCAAGGCTCCGGCACTAGATTGAATGATCAGTTTGCGTTTTTTAATGCCAGTAATTTTTGTATAGTTTAAGGAACTATGTCAATATTTGGAAGATCAGTATAATGTAGGAAACCACTGATTTCCAAATGGCAAATTAATATTGTTACAAAATAATACATAGGTAAGAGATCCATTCAAAATGTAACATAGAGTAATAAATGTTCACAAAGAATGAAAAGTTTACTAATATGGAATCAGATTCCATACTGCAACTAAACTTTAAGAAATTTCTACTGGTTAAGTTTTGGTGTATTATCTAAGAAGCATACGTACTACTATCTGAATATTTTTAATTTTTTTGACCAAAAGAACACAAGCTACAATTTGAACACAGAACAGTTATAAGAATTTAACTGCCTTCTATTATCATTTCCAGTTTTACTGAGAATCAATTGACATACAGCATTATACAAGTTTAAGGTGTACAGTATAATTATTTGCCTTACTTACCTCATGGAAATGATTACAAATAGTTTAGTGAACATCCATCATCTTATGTAGAAACAACATAAAAGAAATAGAAAAAATGTTTTTCCTTGTGATGAGAACTCAGGATTTACTCTATTAACACTTTCATCTATAATACATAGTAGTGTTAGTTACATTTACTATGCTGTACATTACGTCCCTAGTATTTATCTTATGAATAGAAGTTTGTACCTTTTGACTGCCTTCATCCAATTTATCCTCCCACCATCTCCCACGTCTGGTGACCTGATCTCTTTTCTATGAATTAGACAGTGTGTTTGTTTTTTGAAGTAAGATAGATCTATGACTCTATGTTAGTTCCTAGTACGTAACACAATTATTTAGTATTTTATACATTTCAAAATGATCACCATGAGGTGTCTAGTTACCATTTGTCACCATCAATCATATTACATAATTATTGATTAAATTTCCCACACTGAGCATTTCATACCATGATTTCACTTACTTTGTACCTGAAAGTTTGACCTCTTAATCTCCATCATTTATTCCTCCCCTTCAACTACTCTCCTCCTGCATGGCAACCACCTGCTTCTCTGTATCTAAGACTCTTCTGTTTAGTTATATTTGTTCATTTGTTCTGCTTTTTAAATTATACATATAAGTGAAATAATACGATATTTGTCTTTCTCTGTCTGATATATTTCACTTAGCATAATAACCTCTAAGTCCATCTCTATTGTTGCACTTGCCAAAATTTCATTCTTTTTTATGGCTGAGCAATACTCCATTGTATATATACATACATACATATATATACATATATAATATATATATATATATATATGAGTGAAGTCGCTCAGTCATGTCCAACTCTTTGCGACCCCATGGACTGTAGCCTACCAGGCTCCTCTGTCCATGGGATTTTCCAGGCAATAGTACTGGAGTGGATTGCCATTTCCTTCTCCAATATATATATATACAATATATACTATATATATATATATATATATATATACACACCACATCTTTAATCTATTCATCTTTTGCTGGGCACTTAGGTTGCTTATATATCTTGGTTATTGTCAATGATGTTGCAATAAATTTAGGAGCATATTTATCTCTTCATATTAATGTTTTTGTTTTCTTTGGATAAATACTCAGGAGTGGAATTACTGGCTCATACAGTCATCCTACTTTTTCTTTTTTTGAGGAATCTCCCTGCTGTCTTCCATAATGGCTGTACTGATTTACATTCATGCCAACAGTGCATGAGGATTCCTTGTTCTCCACATCATCACTAACATTTGTGATTTGTTGTCTTTTTAATAAGCATTTTGACAAGTGTAAGGTGATAGATTATTATGGCTTTGATTTGCATTTCCCTAATAATTAGCAGTACTGCACATCCTTTCAAGTGCCTGTTGGCCATCTGTATGTCTTTTTTGGCAAAATGCCTATTTTTCAGATCCTCTGCCCATTTTTAAACTGTTTCATTTCTGGTATTGAGTTGTATGAATTTTTGTATATTTTGGACATTTACTGTCTGTCTTGCAGTATAAGATATATATATATTTTTTGTTTGTTTGTTTGTTTGTTTGTTTGTTTGCAAATATTTCCTTCCATTCAGTGGGTAGCCTTTTTGTTTTTTTTTTTTTTTTCCTTCACTGTGCAAAAGCTTTTTAGTTTAATGTGGCCCCATACATTAATTTTTGCTTATGTTGCCTTTGCTTGAAGTGATACATCCAAAAAATTATTACTAAGACCAATGTCAAAGAGCATACTATGTTTTCTTCTAGAAGTTTTATGATGTCAGGTCTTGCATTTAAGTCTTTAAATCATTTTGAGTTTGTTTTTGTATATGTTATGAGATAGTAACTGTCTTCTATTAAATCACACTTTAGAACAATTTATAAAAATATAAAACAATGCAATTATTTTTAGTATTTCTTGTTTTGGAAAATATATATATTTTTTTTATTAAAAATGCCTTAACATGTAGTGGGTTTATTTTTGTGACTTTCAAATAAATATAATTTTTTTAAGTTTTTAAGTGTCCATTTTAATTATATATATATGGTATATACATATATATCACCTATACGAAAGCACTTTGTAGTTCTCAACAATCTTTAAGAGTATCAATGTGCCCTGAAACCAAATGTTTGAAAACCATTGTTCTAAAAAAAGTATATATCGAAAGTACCTGTTAGTTTTAGAATACACACACACATACACACACACACACACACACCCCATAGAAATAACTTTAGAGGCCTCATATATGGTTTGAACAACTAAAACAAACATTCTAGGCAAGACTTGTTTTTCTCAAGAAATTAGGTATTAAAATTATGTGAACATGAATTTAAATCAGAGTTCTAAATTTCACCCACTTTTACCGTTTGGCAATAATTGATTTCTAATCTGTTAACTATGTCTTACTTGTAACTCAGGCAAGTTATTAACTATTTTTAAACCTCAGCTTTCTCATGTTTAAAATCTCCTGAAGAAACAGCTATAAATTGTATCGTCTCCTATGGTTGCTGTACTGATTAAATGAGGAAGGTGTCTATCTTTTAACATACATTGGTTGAACTATTTTTATTATTTTCCTTTTATGACCTTACTAATTTTTATTGTTGTTACAACAGTTTCGTTGGAAGTGGCCCTGTAGCTTAATATATCCATTACCCACAATGGAGAATACAACCTTCCCAAGGTAGAATATTCCATGCTGTATGGAAATTTTTGTATTGTTTACCAATGTTCCTCTGAGCTTTCAAATTTCCCTTAAAGCCAAAATTCTTTTCTGAAAAAAGTGTATTAGAGTCATATAGACTTATTCTTAAATATTGTTTTGTCACACTTTTAAAATATAAATTTATTTATTTTAATTGGAGGTTAATTACTTTACAATATTGTATTGGTTTTGCCATACATCAACATGAATCCGCCACAGGTATACATGTGTTCCCCATCTTGAACCCCCCTCCCTCCTTCCTCCCTGTACCATCCCTCTGGGTCATCCCAGTGCACCAGCCCCAAGCATCCAGTTTCATGCATTGAACCTGGACTGGCGATTCGTTTCCTATATGATATTATACATGTTTCAATGCCATTCTCCCAAATCATCCCACCCTCTCCCTCTCCCATAGAGTCCAAAAGACTATGTTATACATCTGTGTCTCTTTTGCTGTCTCGCATACAGGTTTATCATTACCATCTTTCTGCTGCTGCTAAGTCACTTCAGTCGTGTCCGACTCTGTGCGACCCCATAGATGGCAGCCCACCAGACTTCCCCATCCCTGGGATTCTCCAGGCAAGAACACTGGAGTGGGTTGCCATTTTCTCTAAATTCCATATATATGCGTTAGTATACTGTATTGGTGTTTTTTCTTCTGGCTTACTTCACTGTGTATAATAGGCTCCAGTTTCATCCACCTCATTAGAACTGATTCAAATGTATTCTTTTTAATGGCTGCATACATTTTATGTTGTCATTAGTAAACCACTAAAATGTCAGTTACTTCATCTATAAAATGGACATAATTTGTGAAACAGATCGCCAGTCCAGGTTCGGTGCATGAGACAGGGTGCTCAGGGCTGGTGCACTGGGATGACCCTGAGGGATGGGATGGGGAGGGAGGTGGGAGGGAGGGTCAGGATGGGGAACACATATACACCCATGGCTGATTGATGTCAATGTATAGCAAAACCCACTACAATATTGTAAAGTAATTAGCCTCCAATTAAAATAAATTTAAAAGAATAAAATTTTAAAAATGGACATAATTATACTTTCTCCTTTCAGAGTCATATTGAAATATAGAATAAATATAGAAGAAACAATGTATGTTAACCACATAATGATGCATGGCCATTCATACAATTATAGCCTAGTACAGGCTTCCCTAGTGGCTCAAACGATAGAGCATCTGTCTGCAATGCAGGAGACCGGGTTCGATCCCTGGGTTGGGAAGATCCCCTAGAGAAGGAAATGGCAGCCTACTCCAGTATTCTTGCTTGGAAAATCCCATGGACCCGGAGCCTGGTAGGCTACCATTCATAGGGTTGCAGAGTCAGGCACGACTGAGCAACTTCACTTTTCACAGGCTTTATATGGAGAATGTCTTAGGAGCTAAATGGGCAATTGTGAAAGAGACATATGCGTGTCTGGCACTCAGAATTTTGGGGCAACATAGTATTTTATATAAGTGGGAAGAATCCTATGTGCTTTTGTTTACAGCTTTCCAACTGAGTGCAAGTACTGGGAGAAACCATTCATGCATTTTAATTGGAGGCTAATTACTTCACAATATTGTAGTGGGTTTTGTCATACATTGACATGAATCAGCCATGGGTGTATATGTGTTCCCCATCCTGACCCTCCCTCCCACCTCCCTCCCCATCCCATCCCTCAGGGTCATCCCAGTGCACCAGCCTTGAGACACTTGCTGCTTCCCATATTATGCTGACAGAGAGTGAAAAATCCACATTTCCTTGCTTTTCTTGGAGACTGCTTTTACCAGTCACTATTCTCCACCTAATATTCTTTCACCTATACTGCAAAACAGGAGGACCAACAAAAGAATCCACTCTGGAATAGAAGAATTTTTCTTCCTGAAGAACCAGAATTTTTTTCCTGTGGTAGTATGCAGGTCAAAGACACTGCAAATAGAAGTGCCAATTGTCTTTCATTAGACATGCAAGCAATCAATGCAAAGACAGTTTTTAAATCCTAATCCTATCCCCAGGAGTTTGTTGCCACTGGCACACACTGATAGACAAAGGCTCTAAAGAGGTAATTAACAGATAATTAAATATTTATACTTTGTATAAGAAAGGGCCTAAAGTGCTTTGGTGGGAGGGGAGATTCAGGATTTACAGACTTACTTTGCATAGAGATACAATTGACATAGTCAAAGAGTGAGAGTAATTAACAGAATCCTGTCTCCAGATTTTGGTCCCTGATCCTCAAGAATGTCAATTATTTTTATCTTCTCCTCTGTATTTAAGGAAAAAAATGTATTGGGTGTCTGTTTTATGCTTCTATGGGACAAAAAGGTGGGTAAATAAATAATCTTATTTACAGGAATTTGTACTCTAATAGGATAAAAGAAACTATTTCTTAACACAAAAATTATATAAACTTCAAATTAAAGCATCCGCTAATTTTACTGAAACAGTCGTATTCATTTGTTTGTGCACTGTCTATGGCTGCTTTCACACTACCACTAATGAGGTGAATAGTTGCAATAAAGACCATATGGACTGCAAATCCTAAATATAAAAATATTTAGTATCTGGCCCTTTACAGGAAAAGTTTGCTAACCTCTACTTTAAAGAGATTATGCAAGCATTTAATGTTTCTTGAAATATGGAGATAACGAGAACTGGGATAATGATGGTGCAGAGGAGGAGGAGCCTGCGGATCACGATCCTGTTACTTTGAATTTTTTTCTACCTGACTCCAGGCTTAGACCATTTCTTGGCAGGACAACTTCAGTAAAAAGTATACCCAATCATCTAGACAGTGATTCTATTCATTACAGTTCTAGAAAGGCAACCGTTCCTCATTCAGAGTCATCCCTAATGTTTTAAGATGTTATGCCTTAGTTTGAAAAGGCAAAATGATAGGATACTGAAAGAGATACTCCCCAGGTCAGTAGGTATCCAATATGCTACTGGAGGTCAGTGGAGAAATAACTCCAGAAAGAATGAAGGGATGGAGCCAAAGCAAAAACAATTCCCAGTTGTGGATATGACCGGTGATAGAGGCGAAGTCTGATGCTGTAAAGAGCAATATTGCATAGGAACCTGGAATATCAGGTCCATGAATCAAGGCAAATTGGAAGTGGTCAAACAGGAGATGGCAAGAATGAACGTCGACATTCTAGGAATCAGTGAACTAAAATGGACTGGAATGGGTGAATTTACCTCAGATGACCATTATATCTACTACTGCGGGCAGGAATCCCTCAGAAGAAATGGAGTAGCCATCACGGTCAACAAAAGAGTCCAAAATGCAGTACTTGGATGCAATCTCAAAAACAACAGAATGATATCTGTTCATTTTCAAGGCAAATCATTCAGTATCACAGTTATCCAAGTCTATGCCTCAACCAGTTACGCTGAACAAGCTGAAGTTGAACAGTTCTATGAAGATCTACAAGACCTTTTAGAATTAACACCAATGAAGGATGTCCTTTTCATTATACGGGACTGGAATGCAAAAGTAGGAAGTCAAGAAACACCTGGAGTAACAGGCAAATTTGGCCTTGGAATGCGGAATGAAGCAGGGCAAAGACTAATAAAGAGTTTTGCCAAGAAAATGCACTGGTCATAGCAAACACCCTCTTCCAACAACACAAGAGAAGACTCTACACATGGACATCACCAGATGGTCAACACCGAAATCAGACTGATTATATTCTCTGCAGCCAAAGATGGAAAAGCTCTATACAGTCAGCAAAAACAAGACCAGGAGCTGACTGTGGCTCAGATCATGAACTCCTTATTACCAAAGTCAGACTCAAATTGAAGAAAGCAGGGAAAACCGCTAGACCATTCAGGTATGACCTAAATCAAATCCCTTATGATTATACAGTGGAAGTGAGAAATAGATTTAAGGTCCTAGATCTGATAGATAGAGTGCCTGATGAACTATGGAATGAGGTTCATGACATTGTACAGGAGACAGGGATCAAGACTATCCGCATGGAAATGAAATGCAAAAAAGCAAAGTGGCTGTCTGGGGAGGCCTTACAAATAGCTGTGAAAAGAAGAGAGACAAAAAGCAAAGGAGAAAAGGAAAGATATAAGCATCTGAAGGCAGAGTTCCAGAGAATAGCAAGAGATAAGAAAGCCTTCTTCAGTGATCGATGCAAAGAAATAGAGGAAAAGAACAGAATGGGAAAGACTAGAGATCTCTTCAAGAAAGTTAGAGATACCAAGGGAACATTTCATGCAAAGATGGGCTCGATAAAGGACAGAAATGGTCTGGACCTAACAGATGCAGAAGATATTAAGAAGAGGTGGCAAGAATACACAGAACTGTACAAAAAAGATCTTCATGACCCAGAAAATCATGATGGTGTGATAACTAATCTAGAGCCAGACATCCTGGAATGTGCAGTCAAGTGGGCCTTGGAAAGCATCACTACGAACAAAGCTATTGGACGTGATGGAATACCAGTTGAGCTGTTTCAAATCCTGAAAGATGATGCTGTGAAAGTGCTGCACTCAATATGCCAGCTAATTTGGAAAACTCAGCAGTGGCCACGGGACTGGAAAAGGTCAGTTTTCATTCCAATCTCAAAGAAAGGCAATGCCAAAGAATGCTCAAACTACCGCACTTTTGCACTCATCTCACATGCTAGTAAAGTAATGCTCAAAATTCTCCAAGCCAGGCTTCAGCAATATGTGAAACGTGAGCTTCCTGATGTTCAAGCTGGTTTTAGAAAAGGCAGAGGAACCAGAGATCAAATTGCCAACATCCGCTGGATCATGGAAAAAGCAAGAGAGTTCCAGAAAAACATCTATTTCTGCCTTATTGACTGCCAAAGCCTTTGACTGTGTGGATCACAATAAACTGTGGAAAATTCTGAAAGAGAGAGGAATACCAGACCACCTGACCTGCCTCTTGAGAAACCTATATGCAGGTCAGGAAGCAACAGTTAGAAGTGGACATGGAACAACAGACTGGTTCCAAATAGGAAAAAGAGTACGTCAAGGCTGTATATTGTCACCCTGCTTATTTAACTTCTATGCAGAGTATATCATGAGAAACGCTGGGCTGGAAGAAACACAAGCTGGAATCAAGATTGCCAGGAGAAATATCAATAACCTCAGATATGCAGATGACACCACCCTTATGGCAGAAAGTGAGGAACTAAAAAGCCTCTTGAGAAAAGTGAAAGAGGAGAGTGAAAAGGTTGGCTTAAAGCTCAACATTCAGAAAATGAAGATCATGGCATCCAGTCCCATCACTTCATGGGAAATAGATGGGGAAACAGTGGAAACAGTGTCAGACTTTATTTTGGGGGGCTCCAAAATCACTGCAGATGGTGACTGCAGCCATGAAATTAAAAGATGCTTACTCCTTGGAAGGAAAGTTATTACCAACCTAGATAGCATATTGAAAAGCAGAGACATTACTTTTCCAACTAAGGTCTGTCTAGTCAAGGCTGTGGTCTTTCCAGTGGTCATGTATGGATGTGAGAGTTGGACTGTGAAGAAGGCTGAGCGCCGAAGAATTGATGCTTTTGAACTGTGATGTTGGAGAAGACTCTTGAGATTCCCTTGGACTGCAAGGAGATCCAACCAGTCTATTCTGAAGGAGATCAACCCTGGGTGTTCTTTGGAAGGAATGATGCTAAAGCTGAAGCTCCAGTACTTTGGCCACGTCATGCGAAGTGTTGACTTATTGGAAAAGACTCTGATGCTGGGCGGGATTGGGGGCAGGAAGAGAAGGGGATGACAGAGGATAAGATGGCTGGATGGCATCACTGACTCGATGGACACGAGTCTGGGTGAACTCCAGGAGTTGGTGATGGACAGGGTGGCCTGGTGTGCTGCGATTCATGGGGTCACAGAGAGTCGGACACGACTGAGCGACTGAACTGAACTGAACTGGGTGAGTCTGGTAGACATTGTTGGTCACACAGCCAACACTTACTTTCCCACCTTCCCTTTCTTACTATGTGCTAAAAACTAAGTTACTTTGGTCATGTCAGACTCTTTGCGACCCCATAGACTGTAGCCTGCCAGAGTCCTCTGTCCATGGGATTCTTCAGGCAAGAATACTGGAGTGGGCTGCCATGTCCTCCTGTGGGGGATCTTTCCAACCCAGGGATTGAACCCAGGTCTCCTTCATTGCAGGCAGGTTCTTTACCATCTGTGCCACCAGGGAAGCCCCAATTCTTACTATAAGAATAGCAATTTTGTTTAAGTTTCAGCATTATACAACCTCAGGTATAGAGTAGGCTTAATCTAATCTAATCAGCCTGCTTCAACTCCTTCTATCAATTGGTAGGTTTGGGTATCAGTTCAGTTCAGTTCAGTTCAGTCGCTCAGTCGTGTCCAACTCTTTGCAAACCCATAGACTGCAGCACGCAAGGGCTCCCTGTCCATTACCAACTCCCAGAGCTTACTCAACTCATGTCCATTGAGTCAGTGATGCCATCCAACCATCTCATCCTGTCGTCCCCTTCTCCTTCCGTTTTCAATCTTTCCCAGCATCAAGGTCTTTTCCAATGAGTCAGCTCTTTGCAAGAGGTGGCCGAAGTATTGGAGTTTTGGCATCAACATCAGTCCTTCCAATGAATATTTAGGACTGATTTCCTTTAGGATGGACTGGTTGGATCTCCTTGCAGTCCAAGGGACTCTCAAGAGTCTTCTCCAACACCACAGTTCAAAAGCATCAATTCTTTAGCTCTCAGCTTTCTTTATGGTCCAACTGTCACATCTATACATGACTACTGGAAAAACCACAGCCTTAACTAGACAGATTTTTATTGGAAAAATAATGTCTCTGCTTTTTAATATGCTGTTTAGGTTTGTCATAATTTTTCGTCTAAGGACCAAGTGTCTTAATTTCATGGCTGCAGTCACCATCTGCAGTGATTTTGGAGCCCCCCAAAATAAAGTCTGACACTGTTTCTCCATCTATTTGCCATGAAGTGATGGGACTGGATGCCATGATCTTTGTTTTCTGAATGTTGAGCTTTAAGCCAACTTTTTCAGTCTCCTCTTTTACTTTCATCAAGAGGCTCTTTACTTCTTCACTTTCTGCAATAAGGGTGGTGTCATCTGCATGCGTTGGGTTTCACTTTCATCAAGAGGCTCTTTAGTTCTTCTTCACTTTCTACCATAAGGGTGGTGTCATCTGCATGGCTTGGATATATTATGTGGCAATTCTCTTAAAACATATGTGAAATCATATCTGCTAGGGAGAGATACTTCCTTGTTTTTCACTAACGTTTTCAAAACAAAAGGCAACTACATCTGAACATTATAACTGTTTATGAAATATGCTCCTCCCCACATCAGTGCTCTCCAAGGTGTAGCATAGAATTGAGAGGAAGTGAAGAAGTTTAGGTAAGAAAAAAGATAACTTCTTTAAAGTGACAAATCCTTCTCAAGTAGTAGTAATGTTACAGATTCCTGCACTTAAAACCTGAAACTTCAGAGTGGTGTCAAAGATCCACCTCCTAGTGTCTCTTTGTGCCCTAATTTGTGATTCTAAAAGCACACAAAATTTAGTGTGGCATTCACAGTGGTTGTACATGGAAGCTGATGATCACTGTACACTATTAAACAATTTATACATTTTTCCAAAACGTGTATATCCAAATCTATACATACCATACCTGAAGCATGATATTTATATTGGCAAATGAATATTAATTCAATGCTGAGTGTGAAAACTTTCATTTTATATAAAGAATAATAAATTTTAATTAAATGGTTAAGAATTGAATAAAATAGCATTATTGCAGTCATTTAATATGTTTTAAAATTTATTTTAAATGTTATTTGTATTTAGCCTTTTGTATTCACTAGATATTCTTGAAAGCTTAGACAATAATAACTTTTCATAAAATACATTTAAAGAGTTATATAAATACTTTACTCATATTTATTGTAATTTATATTTATAATATACACACATTTTATATATTGAGTACAGTTGCATGTTATTTTACTTTTATAAATTTTCTATGGAGATAATGAAAGGATTATGACTACTCTATACTTGTCACTGAGCCTCAAAAATCCTTGCCCATCAATCATCACTCATTCTCCAATATTTCTGAAACAAATACAAATCATATCTTTTCACCAATTAATATTTCAGTTTGTAATATTCATTTCAGTTCAGTCGCTCAGTCATGTCTGACTCTTTGAGACCCGATGAATCGCAGCATGCTAGGCCTGCCTGTCCGTCACCAACTCCTGGACTTCACTCAAACTCACATCCATTGAGTCGGTGATGCCATCCAGCCATCTCATCCTCTGTCGTCCCCTTCTCTTTCTGCCCCCAAACCCTCCCAGCATCAGGGTCTTTTCCAATGAGTCAACTCTTCACATGAGGTGGCCAAAGTACTGGAGTTTCAGCTTTAGCATCATTCCTTCCAATGAACAACCAGGATTGATCTCCTTTAGAATGGACTGGTTGGATCTCCTTGCAGTCCAAGGGACTCTCAAGAGTCTTCTCCAACACCACAGTTCAAAAGCACCAATTCTTTGGTGCTCAGCCTTCTTCACAGTCCAACTCTCACATCCATACATGACCACTGGAAAAACCATAGCCTTGACTAGACGGACCTTAGTCGGCAAAGTAATGTCTCTGCTTTCCAATATGCTATCTAGGTTGGTAGTAACTTTCCTTCCAAGGAGTAAGCATCTTTTAATTTCATGGTTGAAGTCACCATCTCCAGTGATTTTGGAGCCCCCCAAAATAAAGTCTGACACTGTTTCCACTGTTTCCCCATCTATTTCCCATGAAGTGATGGGACCAGATGCCATGATCTTCGTTTTCTGAATGTTGAGCTTTAAGCCAACCTTTTCACTCTCCTCTTTCACTTTCATCAAGAGGCTTTTTAGTTCCTCTTCATTTTCTGCCATAAAGGTGGTGTCATCTGCATATCTGAGGTTATTGATATTTCTCCCAGCAATCTTGATTCCAGCTTGTGTTTCTTCCAGCCTAGCGTTTCTCATGATGTACTCTGCATATAAGTTAAATAAGCAGGGTGAAAATATACAGCCTTGACATACTCTTTTCCTATTTGGAACCAGTCTGTTGTTCCATGTCCAGTTCTAACTGTTGCTTCCTGACCTGCATATAGGTTTCTCAAGAGGCAGGTCAGGTGGTCTGGTATTGTTGTCTCTTTCAGAATTTTCCACAGTTTATTGTGATCCACACAGTCAAAGGCTTTGGCAGTCAATAAGGCAGAAATAGATGTTTTTCTGGAATTCTCTTGCTTTTTCCATGATCCAGGAGATGTTGGCAATTTGATCTCTGGTTCCTCTGCCTTTTCTAAAACCAGCTTGAACATTGAGAAGTTCAAGGTTCACGTATTGCTGAAGCCTGGCTTGGAGAATTTTGAGCATTACTTTACTAGCATGTGAGATGAGTGCAAAAGTGCGGTAGTTTGAGCATTCTTTGGCATTGCCTTTCTTTGAGATTGGAATGAAAACTGACCCCTTCCAGTCCCGTGGCCACTGCTGAGTTTTCCAAATTAGCTGGCATATTGAGTGCAGCACTTTCACAGCATCATCTTTCAAGATTTGAAATAGCTGAACTGGAATTTCATCACCTCCATTTGCTTTGTTCGAAGTGATGCTTTCTAAGGCCCACTTGACTTCACACTCCAGGATGTCTGGCTCTAGGTGAGTGAATACACCATCATGATTTTCTGGGTCATGAAGATCTTTTTTGTATAGTTCTTCCGTGTATGCTTGCCACCTCTTCTTAATATCTTCTGCTTCTGTTAGGTCCAGACCATTTCTGTCCTTTATCGAGCCCATGTTTGTAATATTAAAGGGGAACAATTTTTTAAAGGATTATATCTAAAATATCTTAACAGTACTGACTTTATATCATAAAATACCCAGCTAGTTTTCAAAATTCAATGGGCTCCTAAATGTTAAAACTTGTCATTCTTTTTACAATTCTTTTGAATTGGATATAAGCTCCTCACTTCATAATTGTAGGGTGTATCTTATAAGTTTTGTTCCTGTCTCTTTTTCTCTTGTCCTCCCCTCCTTCCTTTTATTGACTTTGTCTTATTCACTTTCTTACTGTTGCAGAAATAGACATAGTGTTCTGAACAAGTTAGATCAGCACTAGTCAACAAAATTTTCTGAAATGAAAGAAATGTTCTAGGTGCTTCAGTATGGTAGTCACTAGCCACATACATCTATTGAACTCTTTAAAACTGTGGACAATGGAGCCCATGAAAGTAAATAAGTTTTGGTTTCTTTTAATGCTTAATTTTAAATTTAAATAATTACATGCACTAGTGCCTTGTGGTAGCCACACTGGAAAACACAGCTCTGGATTTTGTTGGTTGCATCACCGTGGTATAATTTAGCAAGGCTCTCTGCTCTTTCCAGTTTCTCTGAATTGGTGATTGTACCCAAACTAGAGGCTTAATGAGATCCAACTACTTTTTGATTTCTATTTTGTTCATTTATAAGAATCTTCACAGATGGATTTAGGTTCTTCATTTTGGAGGCATATAAACCCTGACTCCCTATTTATGATTTTAGCTGGTTCATATGTTCAAAATTTAGGTTAATCAGTTCTTTAGTGGCTGCAAAATGGCTATATTCTAATTCTGTATTTTCTTCTTAACTTACTACATCTATGCAGAGGTTAATGGCAGAATAAATGGTGATTTTTTCCCTTTATTTACCAGTTTTCAAAAAGTGATTTGGATATCTAACATCTTCCACAAAATTATTTTAGTATCATTTAAACTCATGTATTTATTAATATTTAATATATTTTCATTTATTGAAATTATTATTCTTGGAGATGTTTCTAATTTGGTCAGTGAAAATCTCTTCTAGTTGCTTCTTTAGTCCCTCTGAGATAACCTTAGTAATATCTGATAGCTTTCATTTTATTTTTAAATCCTTTAGCTCATTACTCTCAATAAAACACAAATTAAGTGAAAAATTCTATGGTAGCCACATTATCATATCTATTTTATTCTTAATTCAAGTATCATTAGCCCCAAAAGAATATCTAGTCCTGTGAAAAACTACATTCAGATGTCTCTCATATTGAGTTAGTTTTTGGTTATATAGGGACCATAACTTTATCTATATATTTTCATCTTATTTTTATCTTACTTTTTATTTTTATCTTATATTTATTTTATTACTTTGGAATTATATTGTCAAGAAACAACATCTAGGTTTTCTGGTTATAATCTTAAGTACTTACATATTAACTTTCATTTCTACTTTTGTCTCAAAAGTCAAGAAATATCAGGGGTTAGCATCTTAGTTGCATAATTTAAGATAAAGTACAAATAAATCCACAGTTGTGACATTGAAGGAATCTATACTTAATCCTTATCACAACATGTGCTCCTGATTTTGGGTGTAAACAGTGTCTCAGAGATGTTAAAAGGCTTTTCCAAGACAAATAACTAGTAAATTGACAAATCAGGACTAGATTTCAGGTTTTTAATTCAGTCATCTTTCCACTGCACCAAGAATAAGGACTTAGTATTTTAAGCCATCTCTACTGCAAAGCATTTAAGTGACAATTCAAATTTCATCAAGAGTACCCTTAATTCTAAATAAGGTATTTTTAAAATAAAATGTAAGTATATAACTTTGAAGTAAAATCCTTTTCCCCCAAACTATAAATCAATCAATCTCTATCATCTTCTCTCGGAACTATCTTTATAATCTTACAATTCTTTTTTCTTTTCTTGACAAATATGTGGTGCTACGTTATTTTTCAGAATTAAGGAGGGACGCTTTTATGGGGGGACTGACAAAAGCCTTCCCTAGTACCTGCTACCTTTCCTGATAGCTCAGCTGGTAAAGAATCCGCCTGCAATGCAGGAGACCCAGTTCGATTCCTGGGTTGGGAAGATCCCCTGGAGAAGGGAAAGGCTACTCTTATTCTGGTCCGGAGAATTCCATGGACTATACAGTTCATGGGGTCACAAAGAGTCGGACACGACTGAGTGACTTGCACGTTCAGTTGACCGCAGCAGTAAATACTGGATTTCAGATATTTATGAATTCTGTGAAATCCATTTCTTTGGCTTAAGGTATACAACATACCATCATCTCCTTTCTAAGTCAGAGAACTCTTTTATCTTCCTGTGATGAAGTAAAACTCAGGAAGATGAATCCATTTTATCCGTGTTTTCCCAGATGTGGGATTTGCATCATTCAGTTTCTCCTGCTAGGTGACATCAAAAGTTCAGTTTGGAAACTTATGCCCTAGGAATTCCCTCCAGTCATTCTGTGTTTGTGTCTCATTAGGCATTAGTCTTGCCAGACTAATGCCCATAATCATAACAATAAAGTGACATGAAACATTTTCAACATCTTCTTTGTGGCGGGCTCTTTTTATATATGGCAGGGCAATTTAATAAGTGAGCAGTGTATATATGTCTTTATTACTATGTAAGAATCAAAAAGAATAAATTAAATGTCTTTCTCTGTGTTTTATTACTAGTCTACCACTCTACAAACTTTTTCAGAAAAGTTTGGGTCCTGCAACATCAAGTTTGTCTTTCCCCCAGTGAAAAATAAATACCAATATACCAAAATTCATAACATAAGAACACTAGCTGTGTTTTTTTCTTTCTTTTCTTTGTTTTTGAGGAATGGCTAATGATGGTGAGGGGAGGAAAGAAGTAGTATCTCAGACATTATGAGTGGAGAAGTAGAGATGGCTGAGTTATTCTCTTATGTGTAAAACACACATTTCTGAGATACATCTCATTGAATAATACTGACCTGTATCCCACTTCGACTGCATTGTAAATGGTGAATAAGGTCTCTGCTTGCAGGCATGTCTGGGTTAAGAATTCTGTCCCTTCTAGTTATGGCCTTGGAAACTTCTAAGCAATGACATTTTTTACTTCCATGAAGAGATATAACCCTAAAAACACACCCATTGAAAAGGCTCGTATCTCTAATTCTCTACTTTGGGGATTGTGCTGTTCTTAGAGAAAGTTTTGCTGGTTCCCTAGGCACTCTGCTGGTATACACAGGACTTCATCATCCAGGGATGCCATGATCTAAAGCCAAGTGTTCTAACTCAGTTTCTTTCTAGAAACAAAGGTAATATTGTGGTTTATCTTTTTTTTTTTTCAATGATATTGCCAAAAGTGTGCAGGAATTCTGGCTGACTGGGTGTAATTTATGAGCCTCTCTGAATCACAACAGTATTTATTCACCTATATAATATTTTTTATTTATTAAGTTACTACTATATACAAGGGATTTCTCTAAGTGCTAACAGTACCCTTTCCAACATATAGCTTTAAAAGAACTGCGTGGGTTTCTTTTCCATGATAAATGAGCCAGATTGAAAAGGATAAGGGCTGATATACTGATGTATCTTTACAATGTTTTCCTCATTCATTACTTTATAAATTGTATGCTTTTTAAACCCTTAATTGAAGAAGGTTTTATAACAAATATGTATTGAATGAATGAATAAGTTAATAAGTGTTTGGAGTGGAACAGAAATGTAGGGTACAATAGTCTCCACTTATTGTGAGCTACTAGATCCCTGGCGGATGACTGAAACCACAAATACGAAGACTTTCAAGCCCTAGGTATATACTATGCTTTTCCCTGTTTTGCCCCTGAACTAACATGAGCTTAAAGTATGCTTCAAGGATATGTTGGACAAGGATGATTCATGTCTGAAGTGAGATGGAGCTGAGGGTACAGGCTGGCTGAGATTTCATGGTGCTACTCAAAACAGCCACAATTTAAAACTCATTAATTGTTTATTTTAGAAATTTACCATTTAATATTTTTAGACAAGAGTTGACTGAGTAACTGAAATCATGGAAAACCAACCATGGATAAGTGGGAACTACTGCGATAAAACTTCTTTCACAGGAGAGTCTTGAGTCCTCTCTGTGAAGGCAGAGAGACAAAATTAAAAGCCTCAGCTGGGTCACTTACCAGTAATTGGACCTTCTCTGCACAAGTATGTAATCTCTGTAAACCTCAACTTTAATATCTGTAACATGGGGGAAATAGTATATAGCTTAGAGCATTATTGTAACTTTCATAAATAACATGAAACTCTTGGAGCATAGCAGGCACTGGGGCACCAAATCAGAGCTATTTGATAAGACTATTTTTGAGTTAAGCTCAAACCAAATGCATTCACTTGGTTCAATACAACATGCCTCTTATTTGAAACTTCACGCTGTGAAGACACAGGGGAAGAGACAGTAAATGTAATATTTATCACTCACATCAGTAGTCTGGGACCGATCAAAAGAAATACATTTACCAGTTGTTTAAAAAGCAGAGTTTCATCCCCGTTCCTTGAGAATGCAGCCTGAAAGGAAGAAAACATCTTAAGCCTGAATCCAATCAGAGCTCATTAATTTTGTGACAACAGAACTGTTTACTTTGAAGCCAGAGAAAATGAAAATATTAACACAGGGAGACAAATAGGTATTTGCAAAAGAATTAATTGATCTCAGAAAAGAATAAGGGTGATTTAGTGATTAGGCTTCTGTAAAAGTTCAGCAGTTTTTATGCAGTGACACCACTAGAATAAACTTGGCTTTCATTTTACTTCTACAGCATAAGCAGTTACGCAAAATAATAACATGGAGCAAAAATAAAAGTGGGGACAAGGAATTTGCAGAAAGATTCTTCAGTTGATGAAACAATGCATCAGAAAACATTTAAGAATTTAATCTGGAACAGTCAACTGGGGGAGACACATTGATCAACCCTATCTAGAGAGAGGAATCCAGAAGACCTATTAACTGTATAGGGATGGGGGCGAGGCAACATTCTCTAGAAGGGGGAGAAAAGTCGTAGTAAAAAATATAGGCAGAAGAGCAGAGAATGCAAAGAGATATGGGGTTGACTCAACTGATAATGGAAGAGTTAAAAATCAGTTAAACAAGGCGAATTTTGGATGAAGTGAAGTGAAGTGAAGTTGCTCAGCCGTGTCCGACTCTTTGCGACCCCATGGACTGTAACCTACCAGGCTCCTCCATCCATGGGATTCTCCAGGCAAGAATACTGGAGTGGGTTGCCATTTCCTTCTCCAGGGGATCTTCCCGACCCAGGGACTGAACCCGGGTCTCCCACCTTGCAGGCAGATGCTTTAACCTCTGGGCCACCAGGGAAGCCCCCATTTTGGATACAGGTAATAAAAAGGGAGATGAAAGTACGGATAAATAATATTTCAAGACTAATCTCCCTAACTCATCCTATATTCCTCTGTTCTCTTTCTCTGATCTGGATTTTGGCAGGGTTGACGGAACCAGGGACATGTCTCTAAAGCAGCAGAATAACTTTCAGAACTTGGAATCTGAGAAGGAGCTGCTGTGATTTCAAAAGGGCCTGTGGGGAGAGTGGGTGGCAGCCTAAATCGCCATCTGCTGTTTGTTCCCCCCTCCCGTTCCTTTTTTGGCTCTTTCCCCATGCTTCAGAAACTGAGTCATTCCTAGTCAACACCAAGTGCTGTTTGAAATAAAGAACGTAAGTTTCGACACAATGTATTGGCTCTAACGCTTTCTAACTTCTTTTTAATGAAATATATGCTATTGTCCACCAGGTGTTGTTGCAAATACCCTATAATCCAAATTCAATTTAACCAAGGTTGACTGAATTTATTCCATGCATCAGTTTAATGCCATTTGCATGCTCCAGGCTAGGAATAACCTAAGAATCCAGTTCTCAAACAGTCCAGTGGGAAGGATTCTGTATACGTAGGTAGCCGATGACTTACCTGTTAGGGATGTATAGAAGGGATTAATGCATCAGATACTTGGTCTAGCTTGGTGGTCACATGCATCTTGTTTTCAAGAACCCTGATTTCTAAGCCCTCAAGTGGATCTGCCTAAGGCCTTTTCTGTGGTTCTCTTACACTATAGCAGAAAAGTATAGAACACTAAAACACATAGCATTCCCAAAGTGCACTGCCAGAAATGGCAAAAGAGAAAAACAAAAACTCTAGAATGTCATATACAATTTAAGGTACTGGTGCAAGAAAAGTCTCCTTTAATCAAAGCGCTGTAATTCATGCATATTATTTATATAAAATAGTTCCAAAAAAATTTAAATTATTATTTAATAATTACTAGAATTTAAGTTATTGGATTCAATTGTATATTCTTATAAGTGTAACTTCAAGGTACTCTAAAATATTTGCTACACAAATTTGAGGAAAATAAAGATATATATTCGATTGCATATTTATGTTGTAGAATATGATAGTGTAACCCATAAAAATACAAATATTCAAGTATACAAAGGTATTACATTGGGACAAAATTCAGAGGGACAAGTGGAATATAATATATATAATATATAATATCAAGGAGAAAAATAAGTAAAATCTTATCCTTATATTTTTAAAATGAATTTTCCTGGTTATCAATTCCTTGTAATATTTGGATTGCTTTAGATACATTTGGAGAAGGCAATGGCAACCCACTCCAGTGTTCTTGCCTGGAGAACCCCAGGGACGGGGGAGCCTGGTGGGCTCTGGTGTCCATGGGGTCGCATAGAGTCAGACAAGACTGAAGCGATTTAGCAGCAGCAGCAGCAGATATATTTAATCTGTGATCACCTGACCTGCTTCCTGAGAAATCTGTATGCAGAATCAAGAAGCAACAGTTAGAACTGGACATGGAACAACAGACTGGTTCCAAATTGGGATAGGAGTATGTGAAGGCTGTATATTGTCACCCTGCTTGTTTAACTTCTATGCAGAGAACATTATGAGAAATGCTGGACTGATGAAGCACAAGCTGGAATCAAGATTGCTGGGAGAAATATCAATAACCTCAGATTTGCAGATGACACCACCTTTATGGCAGAAAGTGAAGAAGAACTAAAGAGCCTCTTGATGAAAGTGAAAGAGGAGAGTGAAAAAGTTGGCGTAAAGCTCAACATTCAGAAAACTAAGATCATGGCATCCAGTCCCATCACTTCATGGCAAATAGATGGGGAAACAATAGAAACAGTGAGAGATTTTATTTTGGAGGGCTACAAAATCACTGCAGATAGTGACTGCAGCCATGAAATTAAAAGATCGTTGTTCCTTGGAAGAAAAGCTATGACCAACCTAGGCAGCATATTAAAACGCAGAGACATTACTTTGCCAATAAAGATCCATCTAGTCAGAGAATGAAAGTGAAAGTGAAGTCGCTTATTTGTGTCCGACTCTTTGCAACCCCATGGACTGTAGCCCACCAAGCTCCTCCATCCACGGAATTTTCTAGGCAAGAGTACTGCAGTGGGTTGCCATTTCCTTCTCTGGGGGATCGTCCCAACCTAGGGATCGAACCCGGGTCTCTAATCAAAGCCATGGTTTTTCTAGTAGTCATGTATGGATATGAAAGTTGGACTTTAAAGAATTGATGCTTTTGAACTGTGGTTTTGAAGAAGACATTTGAGAGTCCCTTGGACTGCAAGGAGATCCAGTCCATCCTAAAGGAAATCAGTCCTGAATATTCACTGGAAGGACTGATGCTGAAGCTGAAACTCCAATACTTTGGCCACCTGATGTGAAGAGCTGACTCATTGGAAAAGACCCTGATGCTGGGAAAGGTTGAAGAAGGGAAGAGAAGGAGATGACAGAGGATGAGATGGTTGGATGGCATCACCAACTTAATGGACATGACTTTGAGTAAATTCTGGGAGCTGGTGATGGACAGGGATGCCAGGCAAGCCGCAGTCCATGGGGTCGCAAAGAGTCAGACACGACTGAGCAACTGAAGTGAACTGAACTGAATTGATAATTAATTCAATGATCTTATTTACTTCTAGGAGTGCTTGCTCTCTTAGAATTTCCTTTATCTAATAATGATAGGGTTGCACTGTCATTATTTTATAGACTTTTGTTTATACTGGAGTTTTTATTTCTCCATTCAGTACTTTCAAATCCTACATATACTTATTTTTATGTGTGTGTGTGTGTGTTGTTTTTTTTTTACATGTATTTGTTTAAGATCAAGTTGGCAACCATTATATTTTACTTGGAGCATACAGGTAGGCAATCATATTTAACTTGATTATTGATTTAAATACATTAAAACTGTATCTTAGCATGTTTTACCTATACTGTCTAGCATGTGATGTTTTTTGCTCCCTTTCCTTGCTTTCTTTTAGATGCTTTTTAATTATTCAATTTTCCATCTTTGTTTAGAAAGATAAACAAAGATAAACTCATTTGTTAATCTTTTAGTGGTTACCTGACAGTTTCAACATGCTCCTTTCCCTATCAGGATAGTTAACTTTCTTCCTAGGCAGTATCAAAGAAGTTCTGGCAGGAAATCTCCATTTACCTGGTTTCATCAACCTAGTTTCTTTTCCTCACTTTAGCCTTTAGGGCTAACTCTACTTCCTCAGAGTAGCCTGTTGTAATACCCTTTCCCTTCAAACTAAGCACACAATTTTAAAAATAAATAAGCCCTGCACTAATTTCCAACTGCACTATATGCTTTTCTCCAAATATCTTATCATAATTGGTAATACATTTCTTCTGGATGATATTGAAGTCTTAGTCCTCCTTTAGAAGTTACATATCATGAGATGAGACATTTTAATTGTGTATGTGGTATATCTCTGCACCTGGATCTTTGTAGACAATAAATCACTCATTTACAACATGGGTCCTTCTACCACTAATGATTTCAAACTATGAACTAGATGCCACTAATGCATATTTGGGAAGATATGTAGCACATGACTGAAGGGGTTTTTGTCACTTGCATTAGAAATTGCTAGAAAGCTACTAAACAGATCCAAAATTCCCCTCTTTTTATGGTCTAAATTCATTTCTGAAAAAATGCTTGGCACATGGAATGTTTTAAGATAACTTATCTTGGAATATATATAGTATTGATTATTACACATATTTATTTTTTTCCAAATCATTTGAGCATTCTTTTTACATTAATATATATGTTTTTGCTGAATAGGTATGTCATATAACCAGATTATTAGTTTCTTGATCCATTTGATTGAAAGTTGCTTTAACTAATAACCTCAGCATATTTGGGTTCACCAAATGAATAAAATACACAACATACATATATCTACTACCTTTGCTGAAGACAGTGGTCTGGCTATATTTAGTTAAACATTTAGCTCAACCTGCACAAGATTCTAGATAAGCACAAGCTTTCCTAATGTATTTCTATGCATGCATACATCCATGCTAAGTTGCTTCAGTCATGTCCAACTCTGTGAGACCCTATAGACAAGCCTTGTGAGATCCCACAAGGCTCCTCGGTCCATGGGATTCTCCAGGCAAGAATATTGGAGTGGGTTGCCATTTCCTTCTCCAATGTATTTCTATAAGTCTACCCAAATTCAAATCTCCCATTTAAAATAAGGCACGGAGAGATAGAAAATAAACACAGATCATTGGTATGTTACTAGGCTAAAGGATTTCCTGCTAAGTAATCCAAGGATTTATCTACATTAAAAATGTGATTTATTCCAGAAAGAGAATAATTAAGCATTAGTCAATAGCTAAGGCATTTTAGCTGGTATCTTTCTAACAGCTGAAAGTGCATTAAAAGACTAAATCCGGACCTGAGAAAAGCTTCATTAATTAAACAAAAATCCTTTTTCTTCACACTGGGAAACTGTCAAAATGTTTTCTAAAGTGAGTATCAAACGAAACAGATACACAGCTACACATAGAATAACTCTGAGTTCATATGGGTCCTAGAATTTGGAAACATTAGCCATTTGATGAAATCAAACTGGGAGAAGAACTCAGATTCCATCAATGGCTTACATATTATCAAAAGAAATTAATTAAGGATAGCCAGTCTGGAGGGCTCCCTCTGTGGGCAATATAATGGACTTTTGAAAATTACTCCCTGACTTTAAGGTTCTTCGACCTGGACTTGGCAAACAGGACAAAGACAAGTGAAATCAGAAAAACGTTAAGTACACACTGTTTGGGTAATACTGGATAGCTAGTGTACAGAGGAAGGAAAAAGAAGTATGAGCTGTAATAGTCAGAGAACGCTGCCTAGATAAAACTCTGTGTGTGTGTGTTTATGCATTGAGTAGGGTAGACACTGTTTTTAAGGTTTTAAGAGTGGGTAGAATTGGAAAATACTGGAGGGTCATAGTTCTTTTGAGGGAATAGCCTAAATGAGAATTAAAAAAAAAAAAAGATCAGATGCATACTAGGACTAATGAGATATGTAGAATATCAGTCTGATTTCCTTCACTCTTGTGGGCCAGTGGAGCTGAAAAGCTGCATCAGCACCTAATGACCTTTGGAATACTGCTGGAAAAATAATAATGCTATAATAGTAAGAGATGGCCATGTGTAAGCCACACAGATGATTTACATTTTACAATAGCTCTAAGCATGTATTGTTTCAGTTTACAGATGGGAAACTGATATTTAGGAAGAATAAGTTGGCAGCCCAAATCTCATACCAATACATGGCAGACTTGGGTTTCAATTGACTCCAAAACTAATATTCCATGTGCCTGTGCCAACATAGGCAGAGTTAAAGGAAGATCACAAAAGGCCTTAATCCCTGCTCTCTAGGAGGGAAAAGGGAATCAGCATTAATTGTACATTTAAAAACGTTCACTGGAGAGGAGATCAAGATGGTGGAGTAAAAGAATGTGAAACTCACCTCCCCACCATGAACACATCTACTTCTCCTTGAACACATCTGCATCTATTTGAAAAACAACCTCACTGAAAACAAACTGGAAACTGGCAGAAACACTCCTGTACAACCAAAGCTAGAATAAGGGTTCACACAAAATCAGGTAAAAAAGGAGGAGAAGTAATCAGGCTGAGATCTGTGCCCCAGAAAGTGGACCAGAGGGAAAGGGAGATTACACAAGAACAGAGATCCTCTCTGGGGGGTGACTGGATTGAGCCATAGTCCTGGGTTCTGACAAAGGGAAGACAAGCCCTCTTGGCTGGCTAGAGGGCCCGTGGGAACAAGAGGATGGCTATGGGAAAGCCTGGACTCTCCTCCTGAAGAATATGCCTGTTACTTGCTTATTCCTGGAATTGGGCAGAGAAGGCAGATCGCACACATGACTGACTGGTATCCTATGACCGCCCTAGCAGGCACCACAGCCTGGGCTAAGGGAACACTCAGCCCCGCTTACTTCACTTCAGAGTTCCACACTGGAGTGAGGGCAGAGGAAAGGCCTGAGGACTGAGGAAAGAGTTCAGTCATCAGATACAGAGGCTGCTCCATCCTATAGTGGTATCTGAACACAGTGGAGGCAGTCCTTACTGGTACTTACACTGGCATTTATACATGATCCTTATAAAATACTCATGACGTTTTTTCACAGAACTAGAACAAGTCATCCTAAATTTAAATGGAACTACAAAAGACCCCAAATTACCAAAGCAATCTTAAGAAAAAGAAAAAAAAAAAAAAGCTGGACATGTTATGCTCCCTGACTTCAGACTATACTACAAAGATACAGTAACTGAAACAGTATGGTACTGTCACCAAAACAGAAACATAAATCAAGGGACCAGAGTAGAGAGCCCAGAAATAAATCTATTCACCTATGATCAATTAATCTATGACAAAGGAGGGAAGAATAGACAGTGGAGAAAAAAGTCTCTTCAATAAGTGCTGCTGGGAAAACTGGACAGCCATATGTAACAGAGTGAAACTAGAATATTTCCCCATACCATTTACAGAAACAAACTCAAAATGGATTACAGATCTAAATGTAAGACCTGAAATCCTGAAAATCCCAGAAAACAAATACAACAGTCTGACATAAATTGTACCAATATTTTTTTGGATCTTTCTCCTGAGGCAAAAGAAATCAAAGCAAAAAGGCAAGTGGGACCTAATTAAAGTCAAAAGCTCTTGCACAGCAAAGGAAACAATAAACAAATAAAAGACAATCTACTCAATGGGAGAAAGTATTTGCAAATGATATAACTGATAAAGGGTTAATATTCCAAAATATATAAATAGCTCTTTCAACTCAGTATCAAAGAAACAAACAATCCAACTTAAAAGAATGAACAGAAGAGATTTTTCCAAAGAAGTGATGCAGATGACAAACAGGCACATGAAACGATCTCAACATTGCTAACAATTAGAGAAATGCAAATAAAAACCACAATGAAATGTCACCTTACATCAGTCAGAATAGGTATCATCAAGAAATCTGCAAGCAATAAAAGCTGGAGAGGGTGTGGAAAAAAGGGAACCCTCATATACTGTTTGTAGGAATGTAAATTGGTATAACCTCTAATGGAGAAGAGTATGGAGGATCTGCAATAAACCAAGAATGCAACTACCATCAGATCCAACAATTCTACCTCAGGGTATATATCTGAAGAAAATAAAAACATTAGTTTCAAAAGATACCTGCACCCCAATGTTCATAGCAGCACTATTTACAGTAGCCAAGATATGGAAGCAGCCAAAGGGCCCATCAAGAGATGAATAGTTAAAAAGATGTGAGACATATATGTGTATGCTATATACATATCTATACACTACTATGCCATATAAAGAATGAAGTTTTGCCATTTTCAACCTGTTTGGACCTGTACAGCATTATGCTTAGTGAAATAAATCAGATAAAGACAAATATTATAAGTTATCACTTATATATGGAGTCTAAAAAATAAAATGTATTTATATAACAAAACAGACATAGGCTCACAAATATGGAGAACAAACTAGTAATTATCAGTGGGCATGACTAGGAGAGGCATATAACAAACACGCAACTGATGCTGTTTATTATTGTCTCTATTTTGCAGACATGAAAACTGAGGGACAAGAGGTTACCAGCCAACGTCCACCACTCATAACAAAGAGGCAGAGAATGAATAAATAAACAAATTAGCCAGAAATGATAACTATATAAAGTGTGACATTATAAAAGATTATGAAGGATGTAAGGTGATGGGGATGTAATTTCCTAGGGCTTAGTGAGTAAAAGGGAATAACAGGTGAAATCTGAGTATTCTCTAGAACTATATCACACACAATCTTGTAGGTCATAGTCAAGAGTTTTAATTTTTTGTGGATGTTATTGAGAAATTTTAGGGAAATGGTTTCATCTGATTAAGCTTTTAATAGGTTACTTTCACTAGTGTAGAAAAATTGGAGGGGCCAGAAGTAAATAAGTAGATAGGTTCACCTATTATGTCATTCAGACAACAGAAGATAGTGGTTTGAACTTAAGTAATAGCAGTGGGTATAAATTCCTTATAATCCTAGAAGTTTCTGTATGATTCTTTTTCCCTAGAATGTTCAAGGACAGAGAAACCGGTCACTTTGTTTCTGTATGATTCTTTTTCCCTAGAACATTCAAAGACAGAGAAGTCGGCCACTTTCTGGCTCTGACAAACTCATTCCATCAAAATCTGTTGTCAACATTAGCTGAGCATAAAGGGACACGCGTGTCCCTGGGCAGCCTTTGGTCTGTTCCCTCCTGGCAGCCCTCCTCAACCCCACTCACATATAGGGCAGATGGGTTTCTCTCTGTGTCCCCCAAGGAAGTTCTTTTGCTGTTTTATATCTTTGCCTGCCCTCATTTCTGAGGTATTTACTTTTAAACTCTGACATCAGAAAGGGAAAGAAAGGTAAGAGCCACATGTTGTAATGGTAAAAATGAAAGAGGGTTGAAAATATATCACACAGTCATAGGTCAGAAGAGAGTCCAGCAGAGTGATGAAGACTATGCAAGCATTCCTACTGCCTTTTGCTTTCTTTGATTCAGATACAATTTGCTGACCTTCATTTGCAGGTTGACCAGGACATAGGGGGACATGCTGTACACAGGAGATCTCAACAGGCATCAATGTGTGACCAGGGGACCAACAACTGAGAACAGAATTGCATAACTTCAAATGACAGATGAAAACAAAGCACAGCCATAAGACTGGAGGAGCTGGAGTGAGGCTGAGTTACTGGAGCACATGCTTAACTTGACATGTAGCTTGACCCTATATAGTGTGGTGCACGCCCATTAGCACACAATTCCAAAATCCAGTGTTCGTGGATATTTTCCTGGACCTCCCCAATTTATTTCAGATTTGCTTCAGTATTTAATTCCTCTGTTCTCTTTATATTCCTTTAATTTCTCAACTCAAGTCCTCTCCAAGGACTCTGGATCTAATTTATCATTGGCTATTTCTAGTTAAGCGAATCTCAGTTCATGTACTTCCCATAGCAGAGTCTCTCTAAATCAAACTTCTCATATCTCCAGCTGGTTGGTGCCCTTGTTTGCCCTCCTAGTATTCTATTCAAGGAGAAAGAGGAGGATTCAGATATTGGGATGCAGGCACACCCACAAAAAGAAAGACACCTTGTTTTTTGAATTGGCTCCAGGAAGGGTACTTCTCAAAGAGCACGTCATGCGTCTAATCGTTAGAGTTGAAGCATAGGATCAGAAAATGACTCTTCTTCAGGCTAATCTAGTTTTCCTGAGTTGTCTGTTTTATGATCAGACCAGAGAACTGATCATAAAATTAAAAATGAGGCTAAATCTGTTTCAGGAATCACCTGGCAGCAGATGTGGAAAGTTGGGCAATTTAGAACTTTTTTTTGTGGACCATTTTTTTCTTCTTTTTTTGTCTTTATTGAATTAGTTACAACATTGCATCTGTTTTGTTTTGGTCTTTTGGCTGCAAGGTATGGAGGATCTTGACTCCCTGATCAGAGATCGAACCCACTCTCTCTGCAATGGAAGGCAGTCTTAACCACTGGACCACAGGGAAGTCCCGAGTTGGACTATTTAGAAGGCGGAACACGCAGAAAGTTTACTTATATTTGTGTGTTACTGCCTCTCATTATCCACAGGAGGGCAAATAGGCTTGGGGAGACAACACACTCACAGAAAAGGTACTAGTTTAAGGAAATCTTTCTTTTCATATTTTATTATCTATGATTTGTAATAATGTTTAAACTTATAATGAAAGGACAGTACAGCAACAATAAATTAATAATTTCAAATAATCATTTTTAAACCCTGAATTCTAGAAAATAAGCACATTTTTTTTCTTTTCATAGTCTTTTTTTAAAAATTTATCTAGTTAGAGAATGGTCTGTGTATAGATTTGTGTATTGTTTTGCATTTGTGTGTGTGCATGTGCACATATGTGAGAAAGAGAGGAAGAGAGAGTATGTGTGTGTTTGTATGTGCTAGTATTCTGCCATTTCATAAAGAATATCAGCAAGGATATTTTATATTTTTCTACAAAATGTTCAGATGTTTGTTAGTTTCCTTTTACTTCCACGTCAAATTACTGTAAATTTAGGGCTTCACACCATGTAAATTTATCATCTCACAGTTCTGTAGGTCAGAAGTCCCAGGCTAGGTTGATTCCTCAGCTCTAGTTCTTAGAGCATCAAAATCAAGGTGATGGCAGGGCTTACATCTTACTGGAGACTGGAAGAAAATGCTTCCAATTTCATTCAGCTTGTTAGCTGAATTCAGCACCTTGTGGCTGTAAGACTGTCACATGTGTGTCCTTACTGACTGCTAGTGTGAGGGCATCCTCAGTTCCTAGAGACTTCTCTCTGATCTTGCCTGGAACTTATGTATCTTAGAATAAGCACTGTACTGTGTTTAGTAGCTTGGTTGTGTCCATCTCTCTGCAACCCCATGGACTATAGCCTCCCAGGGTCCTCTGTCCATGGGGATTCTCTAGGTGAGAATCTCACCTAGGATTCTAGGTGAGAATACTGAAGTAGGATGCCATGTCCTCCTCCACAGGATCTTCCCAGTCCAGGGATCGAACTCAGATCTCCTCATTGCAAGTGGTTTTTTTCTTACCATTTGAGCCACCAGGGAAGCCCAAGAATACTGGAGTGGGTAGCCTATTCCTTCTCCAGGAGATCTTCCCAACCCAGAAAGCGAACCAGGGTCTCCTGCTTTGCAGGCAGGTTCTTTACCAGCTGAACTACCAGGGAAGCCCTAGAATAAGCGATGCCGTGTCAAATTCTTCTTACTCAGAATCTCTCTGATTTCCTCTTCTGTCACCTTCCTATCTTCTACTTCTTCTGCTGATGTCTCTCTTACTTCAACTGGAGAGTTTTCTCTGATTTCCAAGGCTTTTGTGGTTATATTGGACCTGTTTAAATAATGCCAAATGGTCTTCCTTTTTAAGGCTTGTGACCATCCTTACACACGCAAAACCTATCTTGTTGTGTAGGGTAACATATTCACAGGTGGATACTCTTATTTTGATTGGGGGAATTATATATCCTGTCAGTATATGCATTATCTGTAGCAATTTCATAATCTTTTTAAAATGGTTGTGTTTTGGGTTTGGGCTTTTTTTTTTGCTACACTGTGTATCCTGTGGGATCTTAGTTCCTCAACCATGGATTAAACCCATGCCCCCTACAGAGGAAGCACACAGTCCTCACCAACGGATTGCCAAGGAATTTCCAGTAATTTCATAATTTTAATGTAACAGGGTATTAAAGAATATTTTCTAAGGACATATATTTGTTCTGATTTTTGTTTTGCAATTATAAATGATATCTTCTGATCTAGAACTTTTGCATTATTTCCTTAATCAAATATCAAGGAATGATATCACTGTGTTGTACACAGAAGCATTTTTTTTTCAGATCATTGCTGTATTGACTTACAATAAGGTTATAACAATTAATAAAGTTCAGCCCTAAAAATGTACCATTTTATAACTACCTTCTCAGTATTGAGGGATAAATAAATTTAGAGGTATATTTCAAGTCAAAAACTGCTGGTAGTATTAAAATTTTGTCAGATGTATATTATGATTTCTGTGACCTCCTTTGTGAAGTACCTTCAGTACTATTTTCTTAATTATCTTTTGGCATCTTGATTCTTTATATAAGCTACTTAAAATTATAGCAATCATCCACTCATCTATCATCCATAGAAAAATGTTTTCCTATGTAAGTTATTATTCTATTTTAGCTTAACATTTTTCAATGTAGACAGTATAATCCTTTAAAATATTCAAATTTATCTTTTCCTTTGGCCTGATAATTTTTTATTCAAATTTGGATAAGTTATTAATTCTTCACAGATCCTATCTTTTTTTTTTTTTTTTTTTTTAGTTCTTTAAATCATCTCTTACTAGTGTAGGTATAACACTTCGATCTACCTTTCAAGGATTGACTTGCATACTTGGCATTTTTCAACAGAGGGCAGCACTTTGCATTTGTTCTGCCTTGTGGGTGCATATATCAACCACAGAACACCAAATGTTCTGAAACTTTGCTCCTGCACATGCAGTGAACGGCAGGTACAAGAGCATTTCTATGGAAACAAAGGATGTATTTTCTTATCATAGAACTTCTGGGAGAGTCTTAAATCTACTTTGAAATGCAATAAATGCTCTTTAAATCAATAATTTTGGTGAAAATAATAAAGAGTGCATGTTACCAAAAAAACTGAATCAGCTTTAGAAGAAGACAGCGACGACCGATTTTATCCAAACCTTTAGTACAATCGATTCTGACTGAATGACTAAACCAAAAAGGCTTGAATCTCCTGCAGATAATATAACCAACTTTTACAAGAATTGCAACTAAAGCTTTATTCTATATATGATTTAACTGTAAAAATCTACATTATGTTTTTAATCTTCATAATAAATTCAGATCAGTTTCATAGCTCACATGGTCTTTTATATTCTAGTCCAGGCCTCAAGATTCAAAGAAGTGTTGTCTATTTTAGTTTCCAGGCAAAGGAAGTGTTTCCCACCCTTGTACCCTCATTCTGTTTTCTGTCTGTGTGTAAATTTCTTGTTATATCTCAGGCTCTACCAGGACCCATGTTTGTCTTATTGCCTCTACACACAGAACTTGAGCACATCAGAAAGCACATAATAGGCATTCATTAAGTAAGGAATGAAGAGATAGTGACATTAAAATCTTATTCTTATACCCTCCTAATATTTTTAATATTGTCTAATATAATATATATGTACATAATCCTGACTTTGTCTCATTTCAATAAAAATTATATTAGTGAATAATGGGCCTTTCCCTTTGGGGGATTTTATGGAATTTAGATGATATTGTAAGATATTTTGATATTGTTGATTACAATAGATTGATGGAACTTGGAACTATAATTCCATTAGAGGCCTACGGCTTAAGGTACATTCACTCTTGATTTTTAAATGCATCACAATTTTAGGTCCACTAAGCCTGGAGGTTGTGAAAGATGTTAGGAACTTTGCATTTTAATAAGTCTGATTATCTGGGTTGATTGCAAAGAAAGATAATGTACTACACCCTTCTGCAAGGTGGCACAAGCAGAATTCATAATCTTGTCAAAATGGCTATGGAGTGACAAGAGATCTGACATTTATCCAGTGTACATAAACATGGATAAGAAAATTATAGAATCACTCTTGAAAATCCTATCTAGGGCACACATTTCAACTGTGGCTTCTCAGGGCTGAAACACTTCCAGTGAGCACAAAGTACTTGAACTCAGCTACCTGAACATTTCTTAATGCTTCCCATGAGCCAAGGACTCCACCAGGTACAAGCGATACAATAAAAGATGAGATAGTGTATCTGTATAGTGGGCCCAGAGTCTTAGGATAAAATTGTGCATCAGAAGGTTTAAACAATTAGAGATCTGGACAAGTTGTGTCTATAAATACTCTTTCCTCATTTTCATTGTCAAATCTCTTTAAACCTCATTTCTAGGATCACCTTTACCTAAGCTACCTCTAGTAAATAGCATACTTCAAATATTTCCTCTGGACCCCAGCGTGCACTGGCAGAATTATGGAGCTGTGACCTACCTAGAGGAGACTGCCTAGACGACAGCCTCTGTTTCTTACTCATCATTTGTTCCTGGCATCAAGCCTAGCAGGAAGTGTAGAATTGTAGAATGAATACATGAGTGGATACATGGATGAATAAATGAGTGAATAAATGAACGAATGAAGGGTACTTTGTTAACATATACTTGCTTTTTAGTATAAAATATTTTAAACAGTTGGAGGATAAAACTGTGCTCCCACTCCTCAGACTAAAAAATGTAAATATTTTCCACATCGCCTTTAAAAGTTTTTTAAAAGAGAAATAAATTATTACAGATGGAATGTCCATACTAACTTTTCACCTCATTTCTCCTTCTCCATCCTCAAAGGCAAAAATCTTCTTGAAGTTGATGTTTAATCTTCTCTTCCATGTTTTTGATTTCAAGTTTGAATGTATTGTTCCATAAATAGACTATAATGTTATTTTTATTTTATTAAACATAAATGTTATTATAGCTTATGAATTTTATTGCAACTTATTTTATTCTACAGTATGTTTTCAAAATGTATGCTAATGAATAAACACTATTCTAAGTGCTATGTAATCTATGAATAAAATACAAGGTATTCATTCTGTTACTAATGGACATTTTAGAAGAATTCAATCTGTTGCTATGATTAAAAAAGCTGATTAGTCTTTTTGTGTTCCCTTGTGCAGAGTTCCAGAATGACTTTAGGAAATTATAGTTTCAGATTCATTCAATATATACTCCCTCAACTTTCCTATATTTCTACTTTGTTCAACATAGTGTAAAAATCTGCATTCTCATAAGAAGGGTAAGAGTTTTTCTTTTAATTTAAATTATCATCACACCTAACTTCTATTCCATTCATCCATTTTAATCCTTGGGGAAATTTTATACTTTTTAAAAATCACTTTAGATTTATACCTCCTTAACATCATGTTAGTACATCTCTCCTTTCTTAAAAGTCTCTCAAAATTGTCTTTGCTATTCCTGTCCCATACTCTTCAATACTAATTTCAGTTTCAACTTACCAAGGTATGAGAAATTCTATGGTGAATTGTATTAGAATTAAGTTGAAATTATTGATTAATTTGGGGACAACTGGTATCTTTATGATATTGACTCAAAATCCACTGACATGATTTATATAATATTTTGTAAATGTCTACAAAGACCTTGCAAATATTTGATACATTTGTAGATATCTTCATATTTCCTTAAATTGCAAATGGTATTTTTGATATTTGTCTGACTTAGCTACAGTTTTACTAGCTTCATAAAATTAACAGGGTAGCAGTTTCTGTTTTCTGTTAACTAAAATAAAAGTTCAAATATCACAAAGATTTTCTTTTGGGAGCAACAGACTCATAAGAACTTATTCAGTTCATTAAGAGATCACTGAGTCAGCTTTTGTATTCTTAAGCAGTAATTATGATGTTCTTTTCCAAATTTGCTGGCATATTGAGTGCAGCACTTTCATAGCAACATCTTTTAGAATTTGATATAGCTTATCTGGAATTCCATCACCTTTGCTTACTTCGTTCCTGTGATGCTTTCTAAGGCCCATTTGACTTTGCATTCCAGGATGTCTGGCTCTACGTGAGTGATCACACCATCATGGTTATCTGGGTCATGAAGATCTTTTTTCTATAGTTCTTCTGTATATTCTTGCCACCTCTTCTTAATATCTTCTACTTCTGTTAGGTCCATATCATTTCTGTCCTTTGTTGTGCCCATCTCTGCATGAAATGTTCCCTTAGCATCTCTAATTTTCTTGAAGAGATCTTTAGTCTTTCCCATTCTATTATTTTCCATCATGCAAAATGCGAAGCTGGATAAAGCACGAGCTGGAATCAAGATTGCTGGGAGAAATATCAATAACCTCAGATATGTAGATGACACCACCCTTACGGCAGAAAGTGAAGAAGAACTAAAGAGCTTCTTGATGAAAGTGAAAGAGGAGAGTGAAAAAGTTGGCTTAAAGCTCAACATTCAGAAAACTAAGATCGTGGTATCTGGTCCCATCATTTTACAGCAAATAGGTGGGGAAACAATGGAAACAGTGACAGACTTTATTTTCTGGGGCTTTAAAATCATTGCAGATGGTGACTGCAGCCATCAAAGTAAAAGATGGTTGCTCCTTGGAAGAAAACCTGTGACCAACCTTGACAGCATATTCAAAAGCAGAGACATTACTTTGCCAACAAAAGTCCATCTAGTCAGAACCATGTATTTTCCAGTAGTCATGTATGGATGTGACTATAATGAAGGCTGAGTGCCGAAGAATTGATGCTTTTGAGCTGTGGTGTTGGAGAAGACTCTTGAGAGTCCCTTGGGATGCAAGGAGATCCAACCAATCCATCCTAAAGGAAATCAGTCCTGAATATTCATTGGAAGGACTGATGCTGAAGCTGAAACTCCAATATTTTGGCCACCTTATGCGAAAAACTAACTCATTGGAGAAGACCCTGATGCTGGGAAAGATCGAAGGAAAGAGAAGGGGATGACAGAGAATGAGATGGTTAGATGGCATCACCAACTCAATGGACATGAGTTTGAGCAGGCTCCAGGAGTTGGTGATGGACAGGGAAGCCTGGCATGCTGCAGTCCATGGGGTCATAAAGAGTCAGACAGGACTGAGCAACTAAACTGAACTGATGATGTTCTTTATATTTTTATCAAAGCTAAGAAATTCAACTGAGTTTAAAATGTATTGCTTATGATTTTTAAATTCTCTTTTAAATATACTTACATTTTTATTTTTTTGATATTATTGACTTGTCTTATCTTATTCTTAGACCTGTCCAATTTTTCTAGAAATAAGAAATATTAGATTTTCTTGACTTTATTTTTTCATTTTATACTACTTTATTTAATATTTCTGTAACTAATTTGTTTCATTTATCAAGATTTGTCATTTCACCAACTTCTTTATTTTCTTTTTCTCTTTATTTGTCAGGGAAATTTACTACCCAACATTCTGCTTTTGAAAAAACCTTATAGCAGGGGATGCATAATGAGAGAAGGAAGGGATGGAAGAAGAAGCTCTTGTACCATAACTTAGTATGACTTCTTTGCAAAAGAACAGATCCTGTCTTTAAGACTTCTGACCAAGGAAAATTGAGCCATTCCCATGCATGGAAATCCACAGGATACATGCTGTAGCAAACGTACCCCTTCTCCACCATCTTAGAAAGCACAGCCTGGCGGCCCACAATTCCCACACCTGGGGGCACTGTTCTGCAAGCCGCTGCCCTTCCCAGAGGGCATTTGCTTCTTTCTTTCAAAGCCAGTCTGGATATCAGGAAATTGACTTTTCACCTCATCCTTCTATGCTACTGAACTGTCCATCTTTTCCAAGGATGGTCCTGAGAGCCTGGATGGCGGTCTCTGAAGTCATTTTCCATATGGTGCCATCTGCTTTTTCAAGGATCCTGGGAATATCTGCACTTTTTCTATAATTTAAAATCAGCATGGAGATTTAGGGGCAAGTTGACTCCTCCATAGCCTTCCTTTTTTTTTCTTTTCTTGGCCACACTGTGGCATGTGGGCTCTTAGTTCTTGACCAGGGACCCAACCCACGATCCCTGCATTGGAAGCACTGAGTCTTAACCTCTTCATAGTCAAGGAAGTTCCCACAGCCTTTTTTGAGCTTCAGGGCATCTCTGGAATGATGGCTAGCCTGCCTGTTAACCTAACCCAGGGCTTTCCAGGTGGCTCAGTGGTAAAGAATCTGCGTGCCAGTTCAGGAGACAGGTTTGATTCCTGGATCAGGAAGATCCCTTGGAAGAGGAAATGGCAACCTACGCCAGTATTCTTGCCTGGAGAATTCCATGGACAGAGGAGCCTTGCGGGCTACAGTCCATGGGGTCTCAGAGTCTGACACGTCTTAGAGTGATTAACACACACACACTAGTTGGAAGGCATAGGTTTTAGTTATTTTTCAGTGATTTTCCTTAAGGTTTGAAGATATAAATTGGCCTCAATTTTTGTAACAAATTTAAGGAAGTCTGTTTCTCTCACACTATCAAATATGTGAGGCATTTGCATGTTTAAATACATATTTAACACACCCTCTTCTGCTATCATTATTGTGATAGAAAATTTGTTTTCATCATAGCCATTAAAAATCCCTATTACTTGGATGTGCATCTAATAGTTGACTTTTCTAGCATATCATCAACATCTGTGGTTGCTGGTTTCCCCCACAACTTACTTCTGCACTTATTTTTCTCATCAATGTATATTTACATTTTTTAAAAAGCTGTATACTGTTCACAGGGTTGCAACGAGTCAGGACACAACCGAGCAACTGAGCACACAAGCAAGGGATGGTTGGGCCTAGATAGGCAGGCTAGGGGCTCGCCGTGCCCAGAGGACAAAAGAACAAGATAAGCTCTGCTTGAAGGGCATCAAAACACAAGAACAAAAAACACCAGACCCTTCTGCCATGTTGCAGTTGCTGCAGAATTTCTGAACCCTCCTAGACAGCTTTGTTTGTCCCTTTTTGTCTCATATGAAGAAAGGTATTTACACTATTCTTCTCCTCCCAGGTATAAAGAAAGTATACGTACCTCATCCAATCAGCAAATGACTTGCAAAATTTCTGTCCTGTTCCATTGCTTCCCGGCTATAAAAACAGGAAAATGTCCCATGTTCGTGGGAAGTCTCGCTTGAGACTTCCGCTGTTCTAACAGCATCTCCTGCTCTAATAAACTCTATTCTCTTTCCTTCTGTCTCTTGTCCGGAAGTTTTTTTCCCGCCCCTGCACAGACCACGACAGGGCTGACTGGGTGGTTGGGAGGGCGGCGAGGCACAGTGCTGCGCCTGTGGCAGGAAAGAGAATCCAAGGTCAGTGTAACTCTGAGACCACACGGCACCTGCACCATCACATGACCTTTGTGGTTCTCGCCAGAATGTGCGAACTCAGGCATCCTCCCTGCGACACTTCAGTGAAGAACTTGGAGAGGTGAAGTCCCTTAGTCTTGGTATAAAGGAAAATGTATTTATTTTCTTTTCACTCCTATTTGGCAGGTTACAGAATTCTAAGTTTAATTCTATCTTCAGTATTTGCAGATTATTCTGTGCTTCGTCACCGTTTTAGAAATTCTATCACCTGGTCTTTTTTTTTTTTTAATTCCCTCTCCTCATCTATTACTCTTTGTGTTGGATAACAAACCCCATCATCTTGCAAGAAGCCACAGAGAATGAAAAAAAACGAGGTACTGGAAAACAGATGAAGGTAGGCAAGGTGCTGATGGCCGTGCAGTTCATCAATTTATAGTGTCAAGAGAGGGGAGTGGAGACAGACAATTGGTTCACATTTGGGCGTTTTCAGGCTGGTGTGGCCGAAGGATGAGTCAAGTTTGTGAGCGGAAAATTCTGCCTGTAAAGGGTTAAAAGACCTGATTCTGATTCAGGAGAGATAAAAGTGAACTCGGAGTGATTTTACAGATTTATGTGCTTTACTTCTGTTACCGAACCAAGCTTGTGTCCCTTTGCCTGTGGGCAATAATGCCAATCTACCGACACTCGGTTCTGGTGAAGGAAAGTGCAGTGTTTATCTGCTGGGTGCCAGACAAGCAAGGGGTCTAGGTAGCTAGTGCTTAAAGGCCTTTCGCCCAAGGCTTTCAAGGAAAGGTTTTTAAAGACAGGGTAAGAGAGGGGTGTTGTGGGCTGCGTGATTGACTCATGGGCTTTCTTCTGGTCAATGATGAGGTAACCTGGAGTCAACATCATCCATCTTCTTTTTCCAAGCCATCTGGAGTCCATGTGCTTGTAAGCAGCACAGAAATACCTGCAAAATAGCTCAGAGGATTTGGCTCAGAATATTATCTATAGCTCTTGAGGAGGAACTAAATGTCCTTGACCTTTTTAATGGCTAAACTATTATTACTTTGTGTTTGACTGTTTTCCTTTCTTTCTGCATTTTCTCAGTTCTCTGATTAAATTTAGTCTTTGGAACTCCTGGAACGTCTAGGAGGCTAAAGTTTCTCTACAGGTGGTGGGGAGTCGGGGCTCTCTTGCAGGAAGGTCTCATTGGGCCCTTCTTGGTTACTCTTATAGCATCTTCTGGTTGACTCCACATTAAGAAAACCAGTGCTGAGAAAATTTAAATTCCTTCAATTATCTGGAAACTTTAATTTTCATCTTTAGCCCTGGTTCAGCACTTTTCCCCCCATGGAGACAACTCACTGCAGGGATGACCTGATCATTCTCTATGGGCTGTCTTTGATCCCCACCCATTGGATCCAGTTGGAAACAGACATTTTGATTGATTTCCTCAAAGAGTCTTGATGCCACTTATCCCAATGTGAAATAGGTGTGACTAGAATGAGGGAAGACAGATGGTCATGTTCACTATAGTAAAAACTAGGATTTGATTATTAGGTGAATATATTCATATTTTTAAAAGCAAAACATGTAAAACTCAAAAAGAAAGTTTTTATTTCTTATTTCTTCAGCTCTGGCTCTGATATATCCAGTATCATAGTAATTCTTAAGTATCTTAGTAATTCTTAAGTAATTCTAAGTAATTCTTAGTATATCTTGGTAATTCATTCACTGTCTGGTCCTATCAATCTCTCAGTTGATTCTCTCCTTTCTACACGTACCCTATTCTCTAATCTTTGCATCTTAGTAAGAAAGAGACAGGTTCACTCATATTCTTTTGCATTGGAAACGCCAGACCCTACCATCAAATAGTTAAAGCCCTCAGTTTACCAAGGATGCGGCCAAAACTTTGCTGTTACAGACTTAACAGATTGTATTGTTATTCAGTCCCTAAGTCTGTCTGACTCTTTGCAACTCCATGGATTGCAGCATGCCAGGCTTCCCTGTCCTTCACCATCTCCTGGAGTTTGCCCAAACTCCTGTCCACTGAGTCGATAATACCATCCAACCATCTCATCCTCTGTTATCCCCTCCTCCTGCCTTTAATCTTTCCCAGCATCAGGGTCTTTTCCAGTGGGTTGGCTCTTCACATCAGGTGGCCAAAGTATTAGATTTCAACTTTAGCATCAGTCCTTTCAATGAATATTCAGGGTTGATTTCTTTTAGATTGACTGGTTTGATCAGGTAGCCCTAAATAGTGTCTAACTGAGGCTTCTTCCTCCAGATTCTCTACTTGCCAGAGCTGAGAGAAACATATAGAGTTACACTAAAGTAGTTATTAATTTATCTACCAGAATTATACCAAATTTTATAATATTAATAAAAAGGTAATTGAGTCCCTTTACATCTGTTTATAGATAAACAAACTTACACTAGCCTGAGAGACTACAGTGACATGAAATCAATATATTTTACACCAAAGTTCTGATTAATGAATAACTATAAGAAAGAAAAATCATATCTGAAACACAACTCAAACTATCGGATCAATTTGCACAGAAATGAATTACAATGAATTTATGGAGAGAAAACAGTGAGATATACTTTTATTACAGTCATTAACGTAAGATAATTACACAGAATAAAAATGTACTCTTTTATACCATTGGCCTTACAGAAATTTAACTTTTTGATACATCTGTAATGAGAACACAGAAATAACCATTGACTTCCATGTTTGCTTTGGGCTTGATAAAGGAATTCAGATTCTATCCATTAATGACTGTGACTTTTAAAATTTCTAAACCTTTTCCAAATCTCATGTTTTTCTGTAAAATGTGAACTAATATATAATTTCTAAGGCTACTAGGGACATGCAGGAAAACTATTTGTGAGGATGTTTCTACAAATATAGAAAAAGTACTTAATCAATTCTAGTTCTTAAATTCTATGTTGTCTTTAAAAAGAGTAGCTCATAAATGTAATTTACAAATATGAAGACAAAAAAGTTAAAACAAAACTAGAAATTACATATTTACAGAAAATAGTTACAAAGATCAGGATTTATTTTCCCCTAAGACTTTTTGTTTTTGTTTTCCCTCTCCCCAAATTTTTACTGTTCTCATACAACTGCTTTCAGCTCTAAACTAACACCTTTCAAACGATGTAAAACAATGTGATGTGGAAATTACTAGAAAGCAAAAGGAATCAAGCACAGAGGAACAATCTTTATTCCTTTGAGAGAAGCAATTGCATAACTACAGATGGAAATTATAAAAAGTCTTATTTACCAAGGCGTTTCCCCTGTTCTTTCAATATTGGAAATGAAATCACTGTAAAGAGAGCTCTCAGACTCTACATATTTCAAATGAGCCAGTCACTCTCATTCTTCATCTACTTGCCCAGACATAATGCATTTTCCACTGTTTCTAATTCCATTAATGAGGAAAGAGATATGCAAATAAATTCCTGTTATAAAAATAATAATGTTATTCAGCAAACATATGGGTTGAAGACAAAATATGATTAAAAACAAACCATTTTCAGAAGATTTGAAGGACCTCATCTGTAAAGTGGGTCACCAATAACAATAACAGTTTCATTCTCTGATGAAAATGAACTAAAATTAAATGCAGACATATATCATATGGAACTAATTCAAGTTATATTGTGTAAATTGCTTCTCATTTTAAGTTATATGATTTTATATAGTCCAGGGTTAGATGACTCCAAGCATTCATGAAGTTTAGTTCTTCCTGAGATAATAAGATACTCATCCCCATATTAATTGCTCAGAAAGGTTTTGAGAACAGCTCACATTATAATATCTCCACAGCTAGTAAGTGACAGAGATTGTAAGAGCTGTTGGGTAAGAACTCAGATTCTACATGCAGATTGCCTTTGTTTAATCTGTGTGACTGTGGGCAAATCATTTACATTTCCATGCCTCAGCTTCCTCATCTGTATAATGGAGAATAAAAATGATAAAATACCATATAATAGGATTTCATAAGGATTGGATAAGTTATGTGTATACATAACATAGAATAATGTCTGGCACAAATAAGCACTTAACATTAGCTGTAGTTGTTCCTAGGCCTTGATGGGCTCATACCTTAAGATCTACAGTTTATGCTTTGCACCTGGCTATTCCAGATTAGCAGGTTATTCCATAGTCATACTGGCTATATGTCTCCCAGAACAGGTAAGAATGGTCATGGGTGCATAAGACTACCCACCCTCACACCTGAACAGTGCCCAGACTGCACTTCTGGGCCCTTGGGAAGGAAGTTTCCTTCACTCCACAGCTGGTTGCCATCCATATTCCTCTTTTCACACTATTAAGTTGTAACTTTCATAGGCAAAGAGGAATTGTATCATCTATATCATTTTAAAATCAGTGTAATCTTTCCCATTAACCACAGTCATCTCATATTTATTTCTTTCAGTTAGACAGAACCCAACTCAAACTAACAAGTGTAAAATATAAAAGACACAACTGAGTCAGTGTTCAAATGGTATCACCTAGACTCTTGGACTTTCTCTCAGCTCAGCTTTGCTCTGGGTTGGCTTCACTCTCAGATAGGCTCAAGCAAAGGAGACCATGCACAACTCCAAATTGATGTCGTCACAGCTGGTAATAGCAAAGATGTCCTTTCTCTCCTGCTCTTCGGGAGAGTCTGAGGCCTGAGCAGCTAGCTCTGCATGGGACAGATACTATCCCAGGAACAATCTAAAGGAAGTGACTGGGGAAATGGATTCTCTGGTCAGTGAAAGTCACAGTGCCACCCCTGTGGCAAAGGATGGGTGCCTCAGCTCTATCTAAACCATATGGAAACAAAGGCTGTGTTGCCACGGTAAGGGAAAAAGATGTTAACAGAAAAAAATAGCATATTCATCACATTCTACCTTTCTCTTGCTGACTTCTTTCAATTGTAGTAGTCCGTCAAACATAGCTTCTCAGAAGTTTGGAGTAATATAATTTTAAAGTATTTTTTTTTTTAAATTTCGGTATGAATTTGGCCAAATTGAACAGATAAAAGTGTTAAGTAAAATGTCAGATTTGTGTATTCATTAATCTTAACTTTCTGTAAAAGATTGAGGACAATGTTTCCTATCAGTCATGGTATCTTATTTTCATTTGCCTCTCACATGACTTTAAGTACTACAATCCTTCACACTTATTTTCAAAGTTTTTAAGTTTCCTAATTTTTAAAAGATTTTATTGGCTCTACTAATAATTTATTCTTTTTTGATGAATATTTATTGAGCATTTACTTTATGCTTATTACAGTAGACAGTATTGGCTCTCTTATATGGATAAATGATATATCTATATATCTACATATATTCCTTAGTCTTCACAACATCCTAAATCATTATTATTCTTTTACATAGTTTTAAGTATTGTTTGCCTTTGTGTGTTTGTGTGTGCTCAGTCACGTCCAACTCTTTGCAAACCCATGGACTCTGGCCCTCCCAGGCTCCTCTGTCCATGGGATTCTCCAGGCAAGAATACTGGAATGGGTTGCCACTTCCTTCTTCAGGGAATCCTCCCAACACAGGGATCAACTCATGCCTTCTGTGTCTCCTGCACTGCAAGCAGATTCTTTAACACTGAGCCACTGGGGAGTTGTAGCTATTACTATATATATTTTATGGTAATGATTAGGAAATTATTAAGAATTGTGTTGTATTAATTAAATGAATTTTATTTTGAAGTAGTTTTAAATTTACTGAAAAGTTGCAGAAATACTAGTACATTGTTTTTTCATTTCTCTCACTCTTTATATATATATATATATTTATATACACACACACATACACATATATACATATCACATTATTCTGATTCTGGCTTAATAAATATTTCTATTCAAACATCAGGTTTATATCAAGACCAACCAGTTCTGCTAGACTTTCACTAGGTAAAGAATTTAGAACTGAGTTTGGACAATTGCCCTGTTTAATTTTCTCCTTTTAATATTATTGTGGTTATTATTATTAACTAGGATACTGTCATACTAGGATATAGTCATATTTTCTCCTTAGAGAACAGATAAAGGAAATAGGAAAAAAAAAGCAATCATTACCAAAACACTAGCTTTGGTTTGTTATGAATGTCTTGAGCAAAAACCAACAATAAAGAGAATATCATTGGTTTTAGCTAAATGAAAGATGTTTATAAAAAAAATCATCTGAGAATTTATAATGATACTGTCATAAATTTGGAATGGACCCAAGATATCATTCAGTCCACCTCCCATACTTTATATATGAGGAAACAGATTCAAATGTGTTCAGTGACTTTTAGAAAGGATGATGATAATTTCGGTATGAATTTGGCCAAATTGAACAGATAAAAGTGTTAAATAAAATGTCAGATTTGTGTATTCATTAATTTTAACTTTCTGTATTGGAAATAAATGATGGCCTCTATTCTAAGCCCAGAACTTTCCACCTATTCCAAGATAAATGGTATATTGCTAACCACTTAGGCAGTTCTTCTGTACTAATTTTTTTGATCAGAATGTGAATTTCATCTCTTTTAATATATTACTGATGATTATGAGACTCTGTCATAGTAAACGGTAGCATCATGATCTGGTTTGCATCTGTTTTAATACTTAACATTGCTAGTTTTGAATTCTGCCTCTGCCATTACCAGTGATGTAATCGTCAAATTAATCTAACAAAGTCTTAATTTTCCAAGATATATATAGCAACAATCTAAGTTTACTCTGAGGATCAGACTGGGTGTTGGCTTGAAGAACTTGCTTTGGAGCCTGGCATGTAATAGGTCATCAACTGGTATTGCCTCCTTTCTCCACCACTCCTGTGGAGGGGGACTCTTTTTCTAGGAAATAAGACGGTTTAGAAAAAAGCCTGAATGTGGCAGGCTTTTAGTAGTTATACTGGGTACTAATCCGAGTCTTCCCTTTTGTATGTGCAACTAATGTCTCTGACATATGGGTTCTTCCTCAGTTAAGCAGGGATAGTATCTCTCATGCGATGTGATGAAGATCGGATGTCTGGAATACAATAAGCAGTCAGCAAGTGTTCTATAAGTTCTTTCATTTCCTATATTAGCTACCATTTGACACTAATATGAGATTCACTGATTTTTTTGTAGTTTTTAAAATGAGTTAAACATTTGTTGTAAAACATTTTAAAATTATCAACCTTGTTGATAATTTTCTCCAGAGAGTAAAGTGTCTGTTGCTCTTTATAGACCTGTTTCCAAGGAAAAACTATAATTAAAAGTTCCTAATAAGAATATTTCCTGGAAAAAATGCTTTATAAGCCATCTGGATAATGTCTCAGAATATAGCAGCAATAACCTATATTACCATTTATATATAATATAGGTAATATATTGAGTAGAAGGCGAAAGATAATAATAGATAAATCTGTTTTAGGTGCTTTATATATTATCTTAAATCTTCAAAATAACACTCTGCATTAGTAAATTCACAGATAGGAAAACAAGGTTTCTAGAGAGTTAAATTATAAAATGCCCAGCCTGACACATTTAGTAAGGTATTGATTCTAGATTTGAATCCAGATATGGTTGCCACTGAAGACCTCTCTCTTTGCAGAAAGTTTACTGTACTTAACTTCCAATATCTGAAACACTCTATCTGTCTCTGATGAAGATAAGATGTAATAAACAATTGAAACAGAAAAATATAGGAAAATTGAAAACACAAAAAGAACAATACTAAAGCTGGAAATTACTTTCCAAATTACTGGCTTCCTACTCAAAAGAGAATAATATGCACAAATACCCGCACCATAGTTGACTATTTTGGTTGCCTCCAGTAGAAATTAAAATAGACCATATGCAACCTCTCCTTTCCTGGACACCAGTCTTATAATTAATGATCCCACTCTTTCTACTAGAACTAATTAAATTTTGTTAGTTAGAAATTGAAACTGAAAGTAGTAACTTGAGAATAATATGCTTATACTGTGGTAGAATTTATAAACATCACATCAATGGTTACACTCTGTATAACTTTTATAATGGGTAATTCATCAGGTCAGTGGTTACATTCTGCATAATTTTAATGCATAACCTAAAAATTGGGGATATTTTCTGCAAGCAGAAGTTTGGGATAGAATATCAGTTTCCCTTCACAGTTTATGGCAAGATAAAACCTACTTTTGCATCCTCTGTATCTGGGACGCTGCTCTCTTCTCACCTCTATGCACTTTCCTCCTGTGCAATTTGGAATCATGGTACTTGGACAGCAGTGTGGAGGATGACACCTCAAACTGGATGTCAGGTTCACCTGTTACTCACTACACACAATTCAGAAAAATACTCACATCCTAGTTTTCAGATTTTCCCCCATTTGTAAAACAAAAATATTCTTTCAGCTCCATTTTCAGATTTGTTGGAAAATCCAAATGACAAAACATTTGCTTGCAAATTGTAAATGGCAAATGGAAAGACCCTGTTATTCAGAATGTACAAGTGTGTGTGTGAGTGTGTGTGTGTGTGTATGTGTGTGTGTGTGTGTGTACCAAACTTTACCATTACTACAAATCCTTACAACCTGCTCTTTCACTTAAAATCATCCTTTTTCTAAAAGGCTTTGCATTGCTTCTTTCAGAGGTAAACATTCTCCTCTCTAGAGTTTCTGCCTTCCTCTCTCCCCCTTCCTCCCTTCCCTCTTTTGCCGTCTACATAGATAACCTTCCATATAACTGTGTCTTTCCTAGCCATAATCATAAAAATACCAACAATATTGAAGGTAAAGGTAATACCTTTAGCTGTTGTTTAGTCACTACTACTGCTACTGCTATTACTGCTAAGTCACTTCAGTCGTGTCCAACTCTGTGCGACCCCACAGACGGCAGCCCACCAGGCTCCCCCGTCCCTGGGATTCTCCAGGCAAGAACACTGGAGTGGGTTGCCATTTCCTTCTCCAATGCAGGAAAGTGAAAAGTGGAAGTGAAGTCGCTCAGTCGTGTCTGACCCCAGCGACCCCATGGACTGCAGCCTTCCAGGCTCCTCCGTCCATGGGATTTTCCAGGCAAGAGTACTGGAGTGGGGTGCCATTGCCTTCTCCGGAGTCACTAAGTTGTATCCAACATTTTTGCAACCCCATGGACTGTAGTCTGCCAGACTCCTCTGTTCATGGGATTTCCCAGTTAAGAAGAGTGGAGTAGGTTGCCATTTCCTTATATAGGAGATCTCCCTGACCCAGGCATCAAAGCTGAGTCCCCTGCATTGGCAGGTAGTTTCTTTACCACTGAGTTAAGACCTGTGCATGCTTACTTGGTCCACTGCTCAGTCATGTCCAACTCTTTCCAACCCTATGAACTGTGGCCCACCAGGCTCCTCTGTCCATGGGTTTCTGTAGGCAAGAATACTGGAGTGGGTTGCCATTTCCTACTCCAGAGGATCTTCTAGTTTTTACTAAATACTTATTATGTATCAGGCATTGTTCATAGCACTTTGCATGCTTTATCTCGATATTCAGAACATCCTCATGAAGAAAATACTACCATATTCATCATGATACTTCCCCTGCATCCATCCCATCCACTACTTGTGGATTTTTCTCAGAATAAATGTCTCTCTCCTCTCTCTCCCTCTCTCCCTCCTCTCTTTTCTCTCTCCTTCACTTTCTGCCTATTCTCTTCATCTCATCTCCTGTTGCTCCAACATCAAATCTACCACATCTAAGCATTACTTCTCATGCTCCCATAAAAGTACCACTGATTATAGTAGAGCTGTGGCTCTAAAATTCACTTCATTCCTAATTTCTACGGATTATAAGCTGGAATCAACTGTTTTCTTTGGAAGGATCATCATTCATGCAGGTGTGGTGTCACTTCCCGCAAGACTCCTCTTAAGATCAGTTCTCTCAGGGCAAAAAAAAAAAAACACAAACCAAAAAACCAAGACACTGCTAAGTTGTTTGACATAAATTCCTTGTGACATTTTAATGTCTTTTCTAATGGTAAGAGAATGGGAGTTGAAGCAGAAAGACCTGAATTCCAAAACTACAGAATCATCATTCTGACCTCATCACCACCCTGAAACAGTAACTGTTATGTACACATCATTTTATCATTTATTGTTTTCTCACATAAGCTCACTTCCCAGGTGGCTCAGTGGTAAAGAATCCGCCTGTTCATTCAGGAGATGTGGGAGACATAGGTTCGATCCCTGATCTCCCAGTCAGATAACCTGGAGTAGGAGGAAATGACAACCCACTCCAGTATTCTGGCCTGGGAAATTCATGGACAGAGGAACCTGGCGGGCTACGGGGCATGGGATTGTGAAAGAGTTGGACACAACTGAGCAACTGAGTACAAAGGTGCACAAACATGTACCCTCATCTTATTCTGACTTAGCCAGTTTGTAAATACAAATGAGTAGCTTTTTCCCCATATCCTGAGGACTGGGAATGCTAAGGGAAAATATGATCCTACTTGTGATGGTGAGCTAATACAGTGTTTGGTGATTTGTTTTCTTTGCTTTGTGTGTTTCTTTTTGTATGTGAAGTCCTGGGTACTTCACACACAGCTCAATATCAAAAAGCTCATTTTCACTAAAGTTCTTTAGTCAGAGTTACTGAGGTTTAGTCCTTTGCCCAAGGGTCAAGGGCACAGTCAGAAATATAGCACAGGCCTGTTGGCTTTCAAGGCCAGCATGCTCTCTGCTCTGTTTGGTTGCTTCACTTGCTTCTGAAAAGGAAGGTGATGTTTGTACATTTAAAGTCATGTTCTTATCATTCATAGACAACTCCTTGATTTTCTTGGGCAATTTTGGGCATAGTTTTTGGGAGAGTAGTTCCCTGCCATTTAGGATATCAAAAATATAATGTATTGAATTATATCTTGGCTGTACCAAAGATAATATAACTTTAAAAACTTTTTCTAAGTTATAATCAGGAAATAATCTTAGCCTCTGAGAAAATCTTATTCAATAATAACAGTCAAAGTGGTAATAAAATATGTAATTTCACCATCTTAGATATGAAAGACATTAATGGGACTTTTCTATCGATCCAAGCCTTTTCTCAAAATTTGGGTGCTGTGAAAACATCCCTTAAATCAATTGAGCCATTTATTTCCTGGTGTTCTCATCTTTCTCTTACACTTGATGATTCTGCCTCTCTTGAATAACTGCAGATTGCAAATCATTTTAATGTTTATTCCTCCAATTGACTTTCCTCTCAGATGTGAATAATTCATCTACACTTCTTTCCATCAGTCTCCAGTACCAAATGCTATTGTATGAAATGCTAATGTAATCTTGATGATTTTTGTGAGAAAAAGTAGAGAGAGAAAAGTAAATTCGTCTTTGAAAAATATATAGCCTTCATTGAATTCTATATGAAAAGAGAAAAGAAATTAGTTGAAAAGACAAAAGATTTGTGTTTATTAAACACTACGTATTAAACTTTGGTGGCACAGTATTTGGTATTTATGTTACGGGCTAAAATGTAAACAATAATTAGTTTTATGTTACAGGCAAAAATGGTATCTTTCCAATGATTATATCATGAAATAAAATAGTTTTGAGTTAGAAGACAGTCAAAGATGTAAGGATAATACTAAAATGTGTCTTGGCTTAATAAAAGTTGACAGATAATGGATTTGTTATTAGTTTTTCTTATGAAATAGGTCCCCAAATTCTGCTGTTTCTGCATATTTTGAGGGAATATTTTATTTAAAATATATTTTATATATTTTGTAAACCTCAACATTTTGGTACTGCCAAAATGAAAGAATACCAGAATTAGAAGACAAGAATAAGGAAGATGATGTATTTCTAAATGGTTGCATGTCATGATTTACAAAGATGGCATGATCTTCTTCTGAAAGACTAATGTATTCTTTCTTTACACCTGATGAAGCTGTGGCATATAGGGGGTAATAGTGTTACTGGAGATTAGCAATACCAGTAGGGGAGCCTGTTTTGACCTCCCCAAATAAGAAAAAAAATAAATACGTGGAACAGAATCTAGAATGATAAATTTGATTAGGAACTGAGTGAATAATTAAAATGAGCTTTTACTGGTTAATTAACCTCCTCTACAATGAGGTTTCTAGTGATTTAGCTTAGAAGTTTGTCCATGGACCACTTTCCTTCATCTAAACTTTGTGACTTGGTAAGGACACCAAAGCAATATATGCCAGACCACGTATTTACTATGAAGAGGGACAAAGCAAGCGTGTGTAGGATAGGTGTACTGAGAAGAGCTAATTTGTATTGAGCACTGTGCTTTGGGTTGTATATCATCTCTCCTAATCTTCACAACAGCCCTACAAATATTGTCATTACTAATTTTAATTATACCTAAGGAAACAAGATAGCATCATGCACTCAATGGGCATGAATTTGAGCAAATTCCAGGGCACAGTGGAGGACAGAGGAGACTGGTGTGCTGCAGTCCATGAGGTCGCAAAGAGTCAGACATGAGTTAGTGACTACACAACAACAAGGAAACAAGCAGTATCTAATGCGGATGGGCTAAAATCAAATCATGAGCCTATATTCCTCACTGTGTACTATGTACACCTGACCTCAGTATTCCCTATGTTTTTCGCATTACCATAGAGTTTTAAACATTTAGAAAGACTATACTTTGAATCCAGAAAGTTTCAATTGGCAAAAATAGAATAATTTTCAGATATGTCTAAAACTACTCTTTTTATCCAAAATTATCTTCCTTTCTATGAGCTACCTTTGAAATCCCTACTCATCTTCCTAGACCTAGCTCAAAAGTCACCTCCTCTGTGAAGACCTCTCTGAAAACCTGGATGTCATAGATGACCATCTTCTTCTTGTTTGCCATAATGACTCAGCCATTCATAATATTTTTTATGTCTGATTACTATGATAAATTTAATATTTATTGATAATTATAATAAATTTTAAATATTTCACTATAAGTATTATAATGATTTTAAAGTATTTAATTATAAGCTTCTTATTCTAATGGACTATAGGCCCCTTGAAGGAAAGTACCAAGTCTGAATGGACTATAGGCCCCTTGAAGGAAAGTACCAAGTCTGATTTATCTTTTAATTTCCACAAAATATAAAATATGATAGACATTCAACAAATACTTGAGTGAAAATATAAAGCACATAAAGAGCTAAAATGATTAATTTACATTAATCTATGTAGCTTGAATATCTCAATGTGTCTAAACTTACTATAAGGAAGTATCTCCAGAGAAGGAGATTTCAAAGAATTATGTATAATGAATACTCATATTCATATTCATAATTTTAAAATATTTTCAAAAGCCTCAATAGTGTCCTCCATCTATAACCTACTTCCAAATCATCAATTTGTCACAACCCTCATAGTCCCCATGATGTTAATGGAAATACCACTTTGGCCTAAAAGGACCCACACTATTCTTTTTTCTATTCATCCTTGCAAGCGATATTTGTAAATACAATTCTAGTCTTCCAGCCCTTCTTTTTGTGGGGAGGTGGTGCACGGAGCAGTTAGAGTGTAGTCTGAGAGTGACCCTGTTTATCATCTGGAGATCTGGTAGCTGTGAGTGGCTGAGTTCAGTGTAACTTGTCCCCCTGGAAGAAGCAAGGGAGCCCCAGGTTCTAGCTATTGCTTGCCTAGGAAACCGAGAGGCTATGGTACTTGGTGTTGATTTTGAACAATCGAACTGTTGCACTATAGTACCTAAGTGATTATGGCACATATAAATCAATGTTTAAATTTGATTCTGAAGGGATGAGTACTGGGTACATTCTTTGCAGAAAGTAACACACACTGGGTAAGTTCTTAGTGTTTCCTTCATATCTTCTGTGTTTCAGTTCTTACTCCAAAGGATATGCTACCAGTTCCAAGAGTGAGCTGCTGTTGTTCATGGCTCATGCTATTTTTTCTGTCTTGACTTTCTTTATCTTTTCTTCTTCAATTTGAAGACTCCGTCTTTAAGACTTAGCTCAAATCTCAACATCTTGATGAAGTCTTTACTCTCTCCTCTGAGCCCCACCGTGCCTGGGACTAGAAACTTCCCTGCTGCTCCTGCTGCTGCTAAGTTGCTTCAGTCATATCTGACTCTGTGCGACCCCATAGGCGGCAGCCCACCAGGCTGCCCCGTCCCCGGGGTTCTCCAGGCAAGAACACTGAAGTGGATTGCCATCTCCTTCTCCAATGCATGAAAGTGAAAGTGAAGTTACTGAATCATGTCTGACTTTTCGCGATCCCATGGACTGCAGCCCACGAGGCTCCTCCGTCCAGTGGATTTTCCAGGCAAGAGTACTGGAGTGGGGTGCCATTGCCTTCCCCGAGAAACTTCCTTACAGTGTCACTATAAGGATTGTGTTTTATTTCCTTCCCTGTTAGCTTTGGAGAATGAGACACTTCGTCTAGATGTCAAAAAATCCCTAGCTCCTATCTCACTGTTTGAATTTCAGTCTTTTTTATTGAGTGATTGTTACCAACAATAACAAAAACCTAACTCATATGTAAAAATAATAGAAAAGTAGAATTGTTTCTTTTTTTATTAATTTATTTATTTTAATTGGAGGCTAATTACTTTACAATATTGTAGTGGTTTTTGACATACATTGACATGAATGTTTCTTTATGGACAACTATAAAAGCAGATAATTTGGATCTTTTAGTATTTTTATTATTATTTTGTAATTTTAATATTATTGAAATATTTTAGATATTGAAATATAATGTTACAGGGCAAAACTTTATGTTTTAAAATAATAAATTCATAGCAGGAGGTTTTATGAATGCTTTATTCTGGGTATGGAGCAGAGACTGTCCAAATCAGTGTATCTTAGCATGCATCTCATAAAAGGCTTACTTCAAAAGCTTAATGCACATACTAGGGTGACTTTGCCCAGTCATTTTTTATTGCAACCTGCTGATAATTAAATAGAAACGCTTACATGTGCCCAAGCCTAGAGATAGAGGTAATTAGTATGGGCAGTCAAGACAGATTAAGATGAGATTCAGTCTTAGGGAAATAGGTTTGTCTCAGTGCAGCCAGCTAAGCTATGAGTACCTGTCTTCAGCATGACGGAATGGATCCTGAATGGTGACAAGCAGGCTGTGCTCTTTTCATGTCTCTGAGCCTTAAGAAAGGATTCCCAGCCTGCAAAGCATTTTGAGATATCTGAGTCAGACTTTTCTAAACACAAAGCTTGAACAACAGCTTTGAATGAAGATGCATGTTTCTCTTTTGTCAGTTTAATAAATAGTGTTTGAGTTGCCATGTTAATCACTTACAAGCTAGACATTAAAATCAAGCCCCAATGGTAAGAGATGAAAACCCTGGGTGAGGTGAGGAAGAGAAAATGAAGAGACATAGAAGGGGCTAGGGAGAAAAGCAGATAAAATTAATGTAGTTTATTTAACATATAGGCTTCCCTTGTGGCTCAGGCAGTAAAACGTCTGCCTACAATGCGGGAGACCCGGGTTCGATTCCTGGTTCAGGAAGTTCCCCTGGAGAAGAAAATGGCGACCCACTCCAGTATTCTTGCCTGGAAAATGCCATGGATGGAGGAGCCCGTTAGGCTACAGTCTGTGGGATTGCAGAGTCGGACATGACTGAGCCACTTCACTTCACTTCACTTCATTTAACATATAGGTAACTGGTTTCAGAAAACTGTTTGGGATTGTGGGAAGAGCAGGGATTTAAATCTGTCTCTTGGTCACTATATGGCCTTACATGAATGACAGCTATGTTAACTTCCAATGCATGATTAAATTGATAATAGCATCACTTTGATTTGGAGGATTAAATAAAATAGTATATGCAAAGTGCTTAGCAAACAGACACTTCAGTAAATATCAGATTTTTTAAAATCACTATTTTCATGAAAATCTGATCCTGTTACTCACTTGCTAAAATCCCTTCTCTTTGGTTTCCTACTGTGATCAAAAACAAATCCAACTTTTACATGACACACAGGTTTCCTCACTCTCCGTCTCTCTGTGATCTCTCTAGCCTCACACTATGTCTCTTTTTTTTCTTAGCCCACAGTGTTTCACTCTGACCCACCTTCAGTCCTTCCAAACAGGTAAATTTCAGAAGACAGTTTTTCTTATCTGACAGGGACATTCTTCTGCCAGCAAATTTCATACATACTCTCTCTTAGTCCTTTGTTCTTTTCCTAAGTGTTACCTCCACAGAGGGGCTTCCCTGGTGGCTCAGTGGTAAGGAATCCACCTGCCAGTGCAGGAAATGTGGGTTCAGTCCCTGGGTTGGGAAGATCCCTTGAAGAAAGAAATGGCAACCCACTCTAGTATTCTTGCCTGGGAAATCCTATGGACAGGGGAGCCTGGAAGGCTACAGTCCATGGGGTTGCAAAGAGTCAGACACTACTTAGCAACTAAACAGCAACAACAACCTCCACAGAAAACTTTGCTTGGTCACCCTATTTATGTGAGATCTGCCCTCTTAAATACACAAGCACTTCTAATTCTCTATGATTCCACTGTGATTCTTTAGTTGTGTACTTTCAAAATTTTAATTATATTTGTTCATTTACTTTTATATTATCTGCCTTCCTAGTTACACTTTAATCACCTTGGAAATAAAGACCAGGCATGTTTGCTTTAGGTGCCTGAAAAATGTTTGTTACAGGAGGTCGGGGAGAGGTAGAAAGAGTAGTAATATTTTTTTAAGTGCTCAGTGGAGAAGCAGATCATTTTTAGGTAGCAATTTAGTCACAGGAATACTATAAACTAAAGAACAAATTAAAGAAAAAAAAACACTTAGGATAATTTTCTCTTACTACAAAGCAGTAAAAGATGAAGAACTCTATGGCACATATAAAGAGACAAGACAGTGACAAATAATGGACACTCAACAGCAACAAGGCAAGGAAAATATATAAACTTTGATGAGACTTTCACAAATTTTATAGTAAAAACAGAAACTTGTAGCTGAACTCTATTCCATGCTATTTTCAGATTGTGACTATTTGAAAATGAGTAGTTCATTTGAATGAATATGTCACTATTTTAGGCAAGATCTCAGTTGCCACTTACACACTTTTGGTGGGATTACAAAGGTTACAGTCATTTCAAAAACTGTCATTTATAGATAGCTACAAATTTCACATGCCATTGCCTAACAATGCTACCTCTGGGCTCTGTAGGTAATAATACAGAATACAAAAAATGATTTTTGCACAAAGACGCCAATGTTATTTATACATCAATGAAACAGAATAATCATCCTAAATACATTCACATGATAACTCTCATGTAGTATATAGTATTCTGTTTTCAGAAAGCTTGTAATGTTATGGGAAAATGCATACATCATATTTTTTTGTACAAACAGATGAATTTAAATATTTAAAATGTTAATTTCTATCCACCATTTAGAATTTAAACAAAATTTTGAAAAGCAGTGTATATTACTATATCAGATAAGGTTCAGCCACATAAAGGGAACCAGTAATATATTTATCTCTATATGGTATAAGTCAATTATATTAAATATATTTAAAGTCCTACAGAGATACCACTTTGTGGACAAAGATCCATATAGTCAAAGCTGCAGCTGGTCTTTCCAGTGGTCCTGGACAGAGAGTTGGACCATAAAGAAGGCTGAGTGCCAAAGAATTTATACTTTCAAATTGTGGTGCTAGAGAAAACTCTTAAGAGTCCCTTGGACTGCAAGGAGATCAAACCAGTCAATCCTAAAGGAAATCAATGCTGAATATTCATTGGACGGACTGAAGTTGAAGCTCCAATACTTTGGCCACCTGATGCAAAGAGACACTTACTGGAAAAGACCCTGATGCTGGGAAAGACTGAACGTGAAGGGAGAATGGGGTGGCAGAGGATGAGATGGTTGGATGGCATCACTGACTCAATGGACATGAGTTTGAGCAAACTCTGAGAGATAATGGAAGACAGAGGAGCCTGACCTGCTGCAGTCTATGGGGTCTTAGAGTTGCACCTGACTTAGCGACTGAATAAGGACAACAACCACCGAAAGCTTGAAGTCCTTAGGATAGTTATTAGGAAGGGAAGATCATGAGCAGCCTGTAATTCCATGGGCGTGAGCTGAAGCTTGTTATCCATAGGTGGGCAGGTAGGAATGAAAATCCAGGAAGGGAAAAGAGAAAGTGATGCAGATCCAGTTGTTTGATGTCCGTCAGCTCAGGGAAAGCCTATCCCAACTTTTATAAGTTCTAACTAGATCAGACTCATCCAAGCAGTCTCCTTTTTGATTAACTTAAACTGTATTGATTACGGGCTTTAATTATACCTGCAGATGCCTTCACAGCAGTATATGAATTACTGTTTGTATTGAATAAGTGGAGAACGTGTGTATGTTTGCTACAAAACAGCTGCTGTCTCCCTTCCATCTCCTAGCTCTCTGGAAGAATATCTCTGTAGGAAGCTCTAAGTGAAAACATGCTAGAAAAGCAATTTGGGGAACTGTAGTTTAGAATAACCAAGTTGACACATCACAAAGCCATCACATTCCTTTTATAAACAGCGAAAAAACTCATTATAATCTTAATGCTTTTATTAATAACAGGAAAAAAAGAACATACCATTGATTGCAACCTACTATGTACCAGTTACTTGGTATATTATGTCATTTAATATTATCAAATATTTATAATTACTTTGTTTCACTTATCAACTGGAATGAAAGTTATGCAAAAGAAGAACTTAAATTTGTCTTGTGAAGTGTTCCATTCCCAATGCCTGGAAGAGGTTCTGGAACTTGATCATTACTTTCTAAATAAATAAAGAAGCAGACCAACCAATAAAGAAGTTTAATGTGTCTACAACAAAATTATAAAATAATTATCCTCATTTTAAAAATAATAAAATAAAAATTTGAATAACCTGTCCTAGACATGAAACAGATAAACGGTAGAAACAGGTTGCAAATCCCTAAAACTTTTAGTTCCAAAGTCTGAATTTTTTGTATACTGCTATCATACCCACTAAATGTACTTATTTATTCTTATATAAAGGCCCTTTATGAACTGTAAGATGTTATCCTAATTAAGAAATCATCACCACTCATTTTATTATTTAAGATAAGAAGAAGGAGAGGAGAAGAGAGGGAGGAAAGCATGAGGAGGTACACTCGCATCCATGGAAAAGGGGATGTGAAAACAGAGATCCTGGGCCGCGACAAGTGAGGTCAGTGGAAGGCCATTTGATCTGGAAAGAGCCCCTGTGGAGCAAGCCAGGCTCTAAGACAGACAAGATCAATATGAAAATCAAAAGCATTATCTTTGTTTACATCCCAGGTACTGGAGTGTGAGAGTCTCCGCCAAGCAAGGGAGTGGGGCTATAAGTGATGAATGTCCCACTTAAATGACACTTTGCAAAGCCTTCATCATGTACTGGCAGGAAAGTCACAAGAGAATAAATGACTTTCTTTTAAGTTCCAAGAGCAGGACAGAGGAGACAGACAGTGTGAATGTCACAGTCCCCATTCAATTGATTTCTCAGCTGCTCATACTAAAGAGCAATGTCCCAAGGGAAGAGAAACAAACACACAGACCCAACCAAATTTGAGTTGTCTGTAATGAAACCCAACAAATTTATTTTATTTATTTTTCAAGAAAACTTTCTACAGAAATGTAACCGAGTGCCAAAAAAAGAAAACCAAAGGAAAATTAATCATTATTTATTTCATCACGCCTATAATTTTTTCAAGTTGCCCATTTTAACTTATGAGTTTCAGGTTTAAATTTACACACTGGCAAATCCCCTTGCTCATCCCCTGGCCTCTGTAAAAATTTATTTTCCTTATGCATACAAGGATTCATTTACTGACTGTAAACTGAGAGAAATGTATGGGGTGGAGGATCATATTAGCAGTAACATTTCAACTAAACTATAAAAAGTAATGTGATTTTTTCAACAATCTGAAATGAAGATAGTTACATCATAGATCTAAAGGAAACTCGAATCCAATTTTTTTTTTTTTAAAGGAAAAGGGACCTTAACAGGAACATATCTAGACTATAAAATGAGCAATCCCTGACCCTATGAGAATCAATCATTGGTTTACAAAGAGGATGAGTCTCTCGGTAGGAAGTCAGTGAAGTCACCCACAAAAGCTAGGAAAGGCCAGTTGCATAAAATAGGATATTTTCTCTGGAGTATATTCCTCCATTCATTCTTTCATCTCTTCAAATATTTTGATATTTATTGAGCATCTATTCTGAGCCAAAGACTGTCCTAGGAGTTGGAGATTCATTGGTCACAAGATTAAAGTGTCTGATTTCAAGTAGTTGATAGATTGGAGAAGCCATGTGAACAAGATTTCTCAATTCCACACAAATAACTGGTATTATAAAATACTTGATAAGATGGTACGGTAGATTCACTGGAGAAACACCTCGATTCTATTCAAGACTTTATATGTTTTTCAGAGGAGTCAATGCCAAAGGTGAGGCTTGAACAAAAGAGCAGAAGTGAACAGGATGGAGAGAGCACAGTGGAGGTGGCCGAGAGGGAACAACTAATGCAGAAACGGGACACCATTGTTCACGTGTGAGCATGCTCAGTGGTGTCTGACGCTTTGCAACCCATGGATTGTGGCCCACCTGGCTTCTCTGTCCATGGGGTTTCTCCAGGCAAGAATGCTGGAGAGGGTTGCAATTTCCTCCTCAAGGGAATCTTCCTAATCCAGGGATCAAACCTGTGTCTGTCTCCTGTGTCTCCTGAATTGGCAGGAGGATTCTGTACCACCAAGGCACCTGGGAAGCCCATGGCTCAGTTTAGGAATGTGAAAATAGTTTACTGTGATTAGAGTATAGCAATGAAGAAATTGGTTTTAGGTGCTCCTGAAGAAAGATGCTGGAGCAGCCATGAAGAGATACCCCACGCCCAAGGTAAGAGAAACCCAAGTAAGATGGTAGGTGTTGCAAGAGGGCATCACAGGGCAGATACACTGAAACCATACTCACAGAAAACTGGTCAATCTAATCACACTAGGACCACAGCCTTGTCTAACTCAATGACACTAAGCCATGCCATGTGGGGCCACCCAAGACGGGCGGGTCATGGTGGAGAGGTCTGACAGAATGTGGTCCACTGGAGAAGGGAATGGCAAACCACTTCAGTATTCTTGCCTTGAGAACTGCATGAACAGTATGAAAAGGCAAAATGATAGGATACTAAAAGAGGAACTCCCCAGTGTTGGTTACTACGAGTGAAATGACAGAACATACGAGACATATGAGACGCACACGAGAGACATACACTCTGGCCAGAGGGACAAGAACTGTCTGCGCCAGTGAGCTCGCGGTTTATTTGTATATACCCTCTGGGCAGAATTCCAGACTGTATGACCAAACTTGTTCAGTACAGTGCATATGCACAAATGTTATCGTACAGCAAAAGGGAGCGAAATTCCGTCCTACTGCAGAGTCTGTCCAGAGCCCTTATCACAAGAAGGGAATGTTCCCTTATTTGCAAGGGACCATTAATCTCAAGGCTGTGTCCATCTCCTTGGCAGAAATTCCTGTTTGCAAGCAGCACATCTCAACTTTCCCTATTATGGCTACATTAACCCTTCACCCAGGTCAGTAGGTGCCCGATATGCTACTGGAGATCGGTGGAGAAATAACTCCAGAAAGAATGAAGGGATGGAGCCAAAGCAAAAACAATACCCACCTATGGATGTGACTGGTGATAGAAGCAAGGTCCGATGCTGTAAAGAGCAATATTGCATAGGAACCTGGAATGTCAGGTCCATGAATCATGGCAAATTGGAAGTGGTCAAACAAGAGATGGCAAGAGTGAACGTTGACATTCTAGGAATCAGTGAACTAAAATGGACTGAAATGGGTGAATTTAACTCAGATGACCATTATATCTACTACTGTGGGCAGGAATCCCTCAGAAGAAATGGAGTAGCCATCATGGTCAACAAAAGAGTCTGAGATGCAGTACTTGGATGCAATCTCAAAATCAACAGAATGATCTCTGTTCATTTCCAAGGCAAACCATTTAATATCACAGTTATCCAAGTCTATGCCCCAGCCAGTAATGCTGAAGAAGCTGAAGCTGAACGGTTCTAAGAAGACCTACAAGACCTTTTAGAACTAACACCCAAAAAAGATGTCCTTTTCATTATAGGGGACTGGAATGCAAAAGTAGGAAGTCAAGAAATACCTGGAGTAACAGGCAAATTTGGCCTTGGAATGCAGAATGAAGCAGGGCAAAGACTAATAGAGTTTTGCCAAGAAAATGCACTGGTCATAGCAAACACCCTCTTCCAACAACATATGAGAAGACTCTAAACATGGACATCACCAAATGGTCAACACCAAAATCAGATTGATTATATTTGCAGCCAAAGATGGAGAAGCTCTATACAGTCAACGAAAACAAGACCAGGAGCTGACTGTGGCTCAGATCATGAACTGCTTATTACCAAATTCAGACTCAAATTGAAGAAAGTAGGGAAAACCGCTAGACCATTCAGGTATGACCTAAATCAAATCCCTTATAATTATACACTGGAAGTGAGAAATAGATTTAAGGGCCTAGATCTGATAGATAGAGTGCCTGGTGAACTATGGAATGAGGTTTGTGACATTGTACAGGAGACAGAGATCAGGACCGTCCCCATGGAAAAGAAATGCAATAAAGTAAAATGGCTGTCTGGGGAGGCCTTACAAATAGCTGTTAAAAGAAGAGAAGTGAAAAGCAAAGGAGAAAAGGAGAGATATAAGCATCTGAATGCAGAGTTCCAAAGAATAGCAAGAAGAGATAAGAAAGCCTTCTTCAGTGATCAATGCAAAGAAATAGAGGAAAAGAACAGAATGGGAAAGACTAGAGATCTCTTCAAGAAAGTTAGAGATACCAAGGGAACATTTCATGCAAAGATGGGCTCGATAAAGGACAGAAATGGTCTGGACCTAACAGAAGCAGAAGATATTAAGAAGAGGTGGCAAGAATACACAGAAGAACTGTACAAAAAAGATTTTCACCACCAAGATAATCACGATGGTGTGATCACCAATCTAGAGCCAGACATGCTGGAATGTGAAGTCAAGTGAGCCTTAGAAAACATCACTATGAAGAAAGCTAGTGGAGGTTATGGAATTCCAGTAGAGCTATTTCAAATCCTGAAAGATAATGCTGTGAAAGTGCTGCACTCAATATGCCAGCAAATTTGGAAAACTCAGCAGTGGCCACAGGACTGGAAAATGTCACTTTTCATTCCAATAACAAAGAAAGGCAATGCCAAAGAATGCTCAAACTACTGTACAATTGCACTCATCTCACACGCTAGTAAAGTAATGCTCAAAATTCTCCAAGCCAGGCTTCAGCAATACATGAACCATGAACTTCTAGGTGTTCAAGCTGGTTTTAGAAAAGGCAGAGGAACCAGAGATTAAATTGCCAACATCCACTGGATCATGGAAAAAGCAAGAGAGTTCCAGAAAAACATCTTTCTGCTTGATTGACTATGCCAAAGCCTTTGACTGTGTGGATCACAATAAACTGTGGAAAATTCTGAAAGAGATGGGAATACCAGACCACCTGACCTGCCTCTTGATAAACCTATATGCAGGTCAGGAAGCAACAGTTAGAACTGGACATGGAACAACAGACTGGTTCCAAATAGGAAAAAGAGTACGTCAAGGCTGTATATTGTCACCCTGCTTATTTAACTTCTATGCAGAATACATCATGAGAAATGCTGGGCTGGAAGAAGCACAAGCTGGAATCAAGATTGCCAGGAGAAATATCAATAATCTCAGATATGCAGATAACACCACCCTTATAGCAGAAAGTGAAGAGGAACTAAAAAGCCTCTTGATGAAAGTGAAAGAGGAGAGTGAAAAAGTTGGCTTAAAGCTCAACATTCAGAAAACGAAGATCATGGCATTCGGTCCCATCACTTCATGGGAAATAGATGGGAAAACTGGAAACAGTGTCAGACTTTGTTTTTGGGCTCCAAAATCACTGGAGATGGTGATTTCAGCCATGAAATTAAAAGACACTTACTCCTTGGAAGAAAAGCTATGACCAACCTAGATAGCATATTCAAAAGCAGAGACATTACTTTGCCGACTAAAGTCCGTCTAGTTAAGGCTATGGTTTTTCCAGGGGTCATGTATGGATGTGAGAGTTGGACTGTGAAGAAAGCTGAGCACCAAAGAATTGATGCTTTTAACTGTGGTGTTGGAGAAGACTGTCCCTTGGACTGTAAGGAGATCCAGCGAGTCCATTCTGAAGATCAGTCCTGGGATTTCTTTGGAAGGAATGATGCTAAAGCTGAAACTCCAGTACTTTGACCACCTCATGCGAAGAGTTGACTCATTGGAAAAGACTCTGATGCTGGGAGGGATTGGGGGCAGGAGGAGAAGGGGACAACAGAGGATGAGATGGCTGGATAGCATAACCGACTTGGTGGATGTGAGTCTGAGTGAACTCTGGGAGTTGGTGTTGGACAGGGAGGCCTGGCTTGCTGCAATTCATGGGGTCGCAGAGTCAGACACGACTGAGCCACTGAACTTAACTGAACTGAAGAAAGACGCAGGGAGTAGATCATGAAGAAATTGGTAATTCAAGACAAGGCATTTCATTTGTTATCCCAAGAGCAAAGGGGATGTCATAGTATTTTAATCAGAGGAATTAAGTCTCTCAATTCCAGAGGGATGCAGTGTTTTCACAGTTTCAGACTATCAGCTCAGATGTTATCAGGATATGGAGGGGTGGGTGAGACACCCTACTAAATAGACCCATTCCTCTCCCTATCCCTGGGGCTCTCCTCTGAGCACCTGCATAAATGAACTCTGATTCACCATTTGAGGAAGCCCACTGGAGCAACAGCCAAAAAGCCTCTGGAAAATACTCTCATTAAGATTACACAAATACAGATTTATTACCAACCTAGCTAAACAAAATTATAGCCATGGATCTGTGTCCTAAGGATTTCAGTGACACTAGTTGTAATGCCTTTACCCAACTGGCTTTGGAATTCTAGTACAACACACTCCTTTTTTTTTTTTTTTTTTTTTTTTTAGCTGTAAACCAACAGACCGGACAACACCATGAGGACATTTGTCTATATTTATATTGTATTAAGAGCCTACTCAGAAACATGTGATGTCTCATCCTCCTGACAGCATCTCTGTTTTATGATTCCTGTATTGAGGATGATGTGCGAGGTATAAGTAGTCTGCATCCAATGAGTCCTTGAGTTACACTCTTAAATCAAATGACCCTTAACTGTAAATGTTTTTACCCCTTACAGCAGTTTACCTGAACTACCATTTCTGTGACTGATGCTGCCTAAAAACCTCCTTTCTCTTTATACTCTGTGTAAACCTCTTGATGAGAGTGAAAGAGGAGAGTGAAAGAGCTAGCTTAAAGCTCATCGCAAAAAACTAATATCATGGCATCCAAACCCATCACTTCATGGCAAAGAGAAGGGGAAAAAGTGGAAGCAGTGACAGGTTTTATTTTCTTAGGCTCCAAAATCACTGCAGATGGTGACTGCAGTCATGAGATTAAAAGATGCTTGATATTTGGAAGAGAAGCTATGATAAACATAGATGCTGTGTTAAAAAGAAGAGACATCTCTTTGCTGAAAAAGGTCCATATAGTCAAAGCTATGTTTTTTTTTTTTCCAGTAGTTGTATACAGAGTTGGACAATAAAGAAGGCTGAGTGCAGAAGAATTGATGCTTTCAAATTGTGGTGCTGGAAAAGACTCTTGAGAGTCCCTGGGACAGCAAGGAGATCAAACAAGTCAATCCTAAAGGAAATGAACCTTAAATATTCATTGGAAGTACTGTTGCTGAAGCTGAAGCTCCAATACTTTGGTCATCTGATGTGAAGAGTCAACTCATTGGAAAAGTCCCTGATGCTGGCAAACACTGAAGGTGGGAGAAGAATGGAACAACAGAGGATGAGATGGTTGGATGGCATCATTGACTCAATGGACAGGCATTCAAGCAAACTCCAGGAGATAGTGAAGGACAGAGAAGCCTGGCATGCTGCAGTCCATGGAGTCGCAAAGTTAGACATGACTTAGTGATTGAACACCAACGACAGATCTCTATTAGAGATCATTCTAAATGATTCCATTAGAGATCCTCTGCACTGAACTCATCATCTCTTTTGGCCCTGGGCACTCCCATTGGATTGTGGGCTACTGGAGTGCACAGGCTGCATCTTGCTTAGAAGCTCAGGGAGTGGGAATTTAATCTCTCCTCAAAAAGCAGAAAGAGTGGGAAGCTGGGCTGTTAAAGTAAGGTCAGATCCATAGTGGTGGCAGACCCTGTACTGATTTAGCCTCGACATCTCTGGTGCCTGAAGCCTCTTTAATTCCCATCCATTCCTCTCTGCAAGCAATTTATGAAACCCCTCACCACTACCACCCCTACCCCCAGCCCTTGGATGGTTTCTTTCTGCCTTCTGTCCACCAGCCTCTCCCTCTATAGTTGTCTTCAGATTCAAAAATAAACTAAAGCCTAAATAGCCTTTAGATATTCTTCTGTGATTTCTATCATCTGACAACTGCAGATAACATGAAGATCAAGAAAATTATGATGAGCAAAAGATATTTGAAAAGAAATACCTGACAAATGGGGCTTTTACATTTTTATATCAGTTCAGTTCAGTCACTCAGTCGTGTCTGACTCTTTGCGACCCCATGAATCACAGCACGCCAGGCCTTCCTGTCCATCACCAACTATTGGAGTTTACTCAAACTCAAGTCCATCGAGTCGGTGATGCCATCCAGCCATCTCATCCTCTGTCGTCCCCTTCTCCTCCTGCCCCCAGTCCCTCCCAGCATCAGGGTCTTTTCCAATGAGTCAACTCTTCGCATGAAGTGGCCAAAGTATTGGAGTTTCAGCTTTAGCATCAGTCCTTCCAATGAACACCCAGGACTGAGCTCCTTTAGGATGGACCGGTTGGACCTCCTTGCAGTCCAAGGGACTCTCAAGAGTCTTCTCCAACACCACAGTTCAAAAGAATCAATTCTTTTGTGCTCAGCTTTCTTCACAGTCCAACTCTCACGTCCATACATGACCACTGGAAAAACAATAGCCCTGACTAGATGGACCTTTGTTGGCACAGTAATGTCTCTGCTTTTGAATATGCTATCTAGGTTGGTCATAACTTTCCTTCCAAGGAGTAAGCGTCTTTTAATTTCATGGCTGCAGTCACCATCTGCAGTGATTTTGGAGCCCCAAAAAATAAAGTCTGACACTGTTTCCACTGTTTACCCATCTATTTCCCATGAAGTGATGGGACCAGATGCCATGATCTTCGTTTTCTGAATGTTGAGCTTTAAGCCAACTTTTTCACTCTCCTCTTTCACTTTCATCAAGAGGCTCTTTAGTTCCTCTTCAGTTTCTGCCATAAGGGTGGTGTCATCTGCATATCTGAGGTTATTGATATTTCTCCTGGCAATCTTGATTCCAGCTTGTGCTTCTTCCAGTCCAGTGTTTCTCATGATGTACTCTGCATATAAGTTAAATAAGCAGGGTGACAATATACAGCCTTGAAATACTCCTTTTCCTATTTGGAACCAGTCTGTTGTTCCATGTCCAGTTCTAACTGTTGCTTCCTGACCTGCATATAGGTTTCTCAAGAGGCAGGTCAGGTGGTCTGGTATTCCCATCTCTTTCAGAATTTTCCACAGTTTATTGTGATCCACACAGTCAAAGGCTTTGGCATAATCAATCAAGCAGAAATAGATGTTTTTCTGGAATTCTCTTGCTTTTTCCATGATCCAGCGGATGGTGGCAATTTGATCTCTGGTTCCTCTGCCTTTTCTAAAACCAGCTTGAACACCTAGAAGTTCATGGTTCACGTATTGCTGAAGCCTGGCTTGGAGAATTTTGCACTTTACCTTACTAGCGTGTGAGATGAGTGCAATTGTACAGTAGTTTGAGCATTCTTTGGCATTGCCTTTCTTTGTTATTGGAATGAAAAGTGACCTTTTCCAGTCCTGTGGCCACTGCTGAATTTTCCAAATTCGCTGACATTTTTGTATAAGGAACTACAAATCTCAATGCTAAAAAACAATCCGTATAAAGTGACAGGGTTAAGTGACCAAAATAGTGTATGTCTTCTGGCTTGGTGGTGATTTTCTATTTTTTTACTTGGGTGCTTGTTATATGGGGAATATTCCTTTGTGAAAATTCATTTAGCTGTTCATATATAACCTGTGCATTTGGGATTTAACTTTGATAGAATGATATAAAATGAAAGGGAATTGAAAGTATTTTTATATAGAAAATTGCCTCGTGAGTTTCTGGCCTATAATAATTACTTGAAAAGCTATTTTTAATAGAAAAGGCAGATAAGCAATCAATAATAAGTAGTGAATAAATAAGTCCTTCCTAAATTTCCAAAGGTAAACCCATGGAAATTCATATGTCTGTTACCAGTGCAAGCACTGAAGTTACTTCTTTCTGAAGGAAGCAGTACACAAAGATGCAAGAAAGCATTCTTTTCTGTTCTACTTAACTTACCAGCACAGTCTTACATGTTAATTTTTAAGGTGGTACTTGATTGATTGATTCTATACAGTTGCTCGGCTTAATCCTCAAAATCAGCAAACAAATATAAGTATCAATTAATGGGCTACAGATTTTTCTATTTGAGACCTCAATTCTATTTAATTCTAAAGGCACATTTTTCAGGCATTATTTCTTATCCTTTTAGAATGAGAAATGGAAGCTAGTGGTATTCTAGTGCAAGCGTGCTCAGTTGTGTCCGACTCTTTGCAACTCCATGGACTGTAGCCCACCAGGTTCCTCTGTCCATGGGCATTTCCCAGACAAGCACACTGGAGTGGATTGCCATTCTGTCTTCCAGAGAATCTTTCCAACCCAGGGACTGAACCCCGTGTCTCTTGCATCTCCTGAATTAGCAAGTGCATTCTTCACCACTGCACCACCTGGGAATGCTACCAAATTCAGGTTTTCCAATTTCACCAACTTGTCTTAATTGTAGTTTTTTTTTAAATTATAAATTTATGGATTTTAATTGGAGGCTAATTACTTTGCAATATTGTATTGGTTTCGCCATACATCAACATGAATCTTGCCACGGATATACACGTGTTCCCCATCCTGAACCCCTCTCCCACCTCCCTGCCTGTACCATCCCTCTGGGTCATCCCAGTGCACCAGCCCCAAGCATCCTGTATCATGCATCGAACCTGGACTGGAGATTCATTTCATATATGATATTATACATGTTTCAATGCCATTCTCCCAAATCATCCCACCCTCGCCCTCTCCCACAGAGTCCAAAAGACTGTTCTATATATCTGTGTCTCTTTGTTGTCTCACATACAGGGTTATCATTACCATCTTTCTAAATTCCATATATATGCATTAGTATACCGTATTGGTGTTTTTCTTTCTGGCTTACTTCACTCTATAATAGGCTCCAGTTTCATCCACCTCATAATTGTAGTTTTAAAAAAATGAGGATGGGAGTGACAGTGGAAGATTTCTGTTTATCTGTTCTAGTTAATTTCTAAGTGAATTTGTTTCTTCACTACCCCAGAGAGGGGCTCATGATCTCTTACCATAGGTGCCCATGGCCTGTGTGGGCTAATGGCATCTAAACAAGCTGAGTCAATTTCCCAGAAGAGTGTGAGACCTCTTTTGAATTCAAGAATGGACCTGTGAAATTCTCTTGATAACAGTCTAGCAGCAATCTTCATCCCCCTTTTATTTTGTAAAATCTTCACTCTATAAAATGACTAAGAAGACTCTTTATGACTTAACTTCAGTTTTTTTATGCTTTGTGTTTTATATCCCTATATCTCACACTAAACATTATTAGAGTGTCTGTAGATCTATTTACTGACTTGCAGGGGATTGGTGAAAAGGCATGCTGGGTTGACTTTGGAGTACAGGGTTTATATAAGTAGAAAACATAGTGTATTAGAAAGAGCATAGATTTAGAAGAAAATATTAATTAAAGAAATACTGTTTAAGGAGTTCTTACTATGTGTCAGGTGATTAAACACATTATTGTATTCTCACAATATGTTGAATATTTCTCCCTTGCACTGTGGTAACTAACCTTTGCAAATGCCTCACCAATTCATGGAATTAAGCCATTCACACCAAGCAAACCATTTGACAGCTCACCTGTCATATGAAATCTACCCCAGTGACAGACTTGCTTCACTTCATTCTTCTTGCTTTTCCCTTCTGTTTCTAGGGATACTGTCACTAGCTTAAGCTGGGGCAGAACTCTGTGACTGAGAGAAAATTGTATTATTTCTAAAGAATAGACCTTCCTCCTTGACTTGAACACCTCCCCTTCTCCTCTCTTTAAGATAGAGCCCACTCTATCCTTCCTCCTCCAATCTAGGTCACAGATTGTCTTGCTTTGATTTACTTTCTTCATTATACTTTATTACTACCCTGTTATAATTAGTAAGGCCATGCAGAAGATTTATCTTTTAGGAAACAGGAGATCTAATTTATAAACAGCTCTTCCTCACACCTGCCTAGTCCAGCTCTTGTGACTTCTGTCTGTTAACAGGGAGTTTCTTGGGTCCTTCTTATTCTGGCTAGAGCCTCGGCTTCTTTTAGGCTTCCTAACTGTTCTCCGTATTCATTCAGTTTAAACACATAAACAGAGACTATGTACCTATACTTTCAGTAAAACTGCACTCAAGAGTGACAAGGGAACAAAACCGGACTTTGACATAAAGCTACCAACTAAACTATATATTCCTCAATTTACAAGGGAATTACAGGGTATTTGACTATGAAACAGTTAAGAAAACTGAATAAAATCACATAATTACAAGAGACAGACTCAGATTTCTAAATTAGATCTCCTTAGGGAATCCAAATCCTAGGCTTTCAACCCTGACTCTTGACTGACAGAAAGATCTTGCTACTGTATGCCTTATTAGTCCCATTGAGCTTCAATTTCTTCATTTTCAAAGTGAATATTTTAACATTCTCTCTCTCTCTCTCTCTCTCTCTCTCTATATATATATATATATATATATATATATATATATATATATATAACATACATACACACACACATAACTTGATGATTATGAAAACTAGCCTTATACTTATCATAGCAGCATAACAGGTAAAAACAGTATCCAAATATTATCTACTCCTGTTATTCCTTTTTTAAACTTATGTTAATATTCTACTATATGATTTAATTATTGTTTTTGCCAGTTTTTTTTTTCCTTCTGTAATCTACATCAGAGTTTCTGCTCTCAAAATCTGAACTGTTAGAGAAATTCCCAGAGACAAACATTCAAGAGATATGAAATAGTTCTTTAACTGTAATTACAGTCCCTGGGGATTTTACTTTTATTTTTTTTCCTCCTAAAGAATTTGTCCTCAGTTCTGTCATGTTAAAGATGAATGGATGGCTGATTAGTTAATATGCTCTTCTTTTAAAAACTTCTTTAAAAATTGCAGCCTGAAAAAATCAGTACCTTGAATCATTGTCAATTATGTGAAATAAGCAGTAAGTAGACAGAGTAATTGAAGAAATTAGGCATGGATTTCTGTGTCTGTTGGTAAGCCATGTTGGATGTCTTGAAGCTGAAACAGGCTGAATCTGAGACTATCAGCAGTGGGCAATTATAAATAAAAGGAATTTTTCTTTCTCTATATTGTGTTTAGTGGTCTGTCATGCTCATGAATAACTGATTATATTTTGCACTCTGTGCTAAGTTGCTTCAGTTGTGTCCAACTCTTTGTGATCCTATGGACTGTAGCTCTCTAGGCTTCTCTGTCCACGGGGTCCTCCAGGAAGAACAGCACAGTGGGTTCCATTTCCTTCTGCAGGGAATCTTCCTGACCCAGGGATCAGACCTGTATCTCAGATCTGCATTGGCAGGCAAGTTTGTTACCACTAGCTCCACCTGGAAAGCCCATTATACTTTTAGAGTCCTACTAAAGTCAAAAAGTACACACAAGTCCAAGAAATACATATGAGACAACCATTTTAGAATTGGTATATGTATTTAAACATCTTAAAAAATTTTTCAGATTATCCTGTAATTCAGTTTTTAAAGCTTCTTGATGAATACTATGTTGTGAAATTATATGTATATATATATATATCAGTTCAGTTCAATTCAGTCACTTAGTCATGTTCAACTCTTTGCGACCCCATGGACTGAAGGCTTCCTTGTCCATCACGAACTCCTGGAGCCTGCTCAAACTCATGTCCATCAAGTCAGTGATGCTATCCAAACATCTCATCTTCTGTCGTCCCCTTCTCCTGTCTTCAATCTTTCCCAGCATCAGGGTCTTTTCCAGTGAGTCAAATCTTTGCATCAGGTGGCCAAGGTATTGGAGTTTCAGGCTCAGTCCTTCCAATGAATATTCAGGACTGATTTCCTTTAGAATGGACTGGTTGGATCTCCTTGCAGTCCAAGGGACTCTCAAGAGTCTTCTCCAACACCACAGTTCAAAAGCATCAATTCTTTGGCACTCAGCTTTCTTTATGGTCCAGCTCTCACATCCATACATGACTACTGGAAAAACCATAGCTTTGACTAGATGGATCTTTGTTGGCAAAGTAATGTCTCTGCTTTTCAATATGCTGTCTAGATTGGTCATAGCTTTTCTTGAAAGGAGCAATAACCTTTTAACTTCATGGCTGCAGTCACCATCTACAGTAATTTTGGAGTCCCAGAAAATAAAGTCTGTCACTGTTTCCATTGTTTCCCTCTCTGTTTGCCATGAAGTGATGGGACCGGATATCATGATCTTTTGTTTTTTGAATTCTGTGTTTTAAGCCAACTTTTTCACTCTCCTCTTTCATCAAGAGGCTCTTTAGTTCTTCTTTGTTTCTGCCATAATGGTGGTATCATCTGCATATCTCAGGGTATTGATGTTTCTCCCGGCAATCTTGATTCCAGTTTGTGCTTCATCCAGTCCAACATTTCACATGATGTACTCTGCACATAAGTTAAATAAGCAGGGTGACAATATAAGGCCTTGACATACTCCTTTCCCAATTTGGAACCAGTCTGTTTTCTATGTCTGGTTCTAACTGTTGCTTCTTGACCTGCATACAGATTTCTCAGAAGGCAGGTCAGGTGGTCTGGTATTCCCATCTCTTTAAGTATGTTCCACATCTAGTCAAGGCTATGGTTTTTCCTGTGGTCATGTATGGATGTGAGAGTTGGACTGTGAAGAAAGCTGAGTGCTGAAGAATTTATGCTTTTGAACTTTGGTATTGGAGAAGACTCTTGAGAGTCCCTTGGACTGCAAGGAGATCCAACCAGTCCATTCTAAAGGACATCAGCCCTGGGTGTTCATTGGAAGGAATGATGCTAAAGCTGAAACTCCAGTACTTTGGCCACCTCATGTGAAGAGTTGACTCATTGGAAAAGACTCTGATGCTGGGAGGGATTGGGGGCAGGAGGCAAAGGGGACGACAGAGGATGAGATGGCTGGATGGCATCACCGACTCGATGGACATGAGTTTGAGTGAACTCTGATAGTTGGTGAGGGACAGGGAGGCCTGGCATGCTGGGATTCATGGGGTCGCAAAGAGTCGGACACAACTGAGCAACTGAACTGAACTGAACTGACAGTTTGTTGTGATCCACACAGTCAAAGGCTTTGGCATAGTCAGTAAAGCAGAAGTAGATGTTTTTCTGGAACTCTCTTGCTTTTTCAGTGATCCAACGGATGTTGGCAATTTGATATCTGGTGTTCCTCTTTGTTTTCTAAATCCAGATTGAACACTGGGAAGTTCACGGTTCATGTACTGTTGAAGCCTGGCTTGGAGAACTTCGAGAATTACTTTGCTAGCATGCGAGGTGAGTGAAATCTCTATCTCTATCTATCTATCTATATAGCTCCCCAGGTGGCTCAGTAGTGAAGAGTCCGCTTGCAATGCAGGAGCTGCAGGTTCAATCTCTGGAACAAGGAGATCCTCTGGAGAAGAAAAGGGAAACCCACTTCAGGATTCTTGCCTGAGAAATCCCATGGACAGAGGAGCCTGGTGGGCTACAGTCATAAATTCACAAAAGAGTCAACCACTAGTTACCAAATAAACAACAAATGTATATATGTGTTGTGTGTGTGTATATTTGTATATATGAATATATGTGTGTGTGCGTGTATATTTGTTTCTGCCCCTGGTATTAATTATTTGGTCCTTGATCCTAGTTCCTGACAGAGTTCCTAATATCCTTCTAATTTCTTGAATGATTGGGGTGTCTTACACAGAGATCCTAAATCCCTTGGAATTTCCCTGATGACAGAAACATCTTTTGTTCTAATAGGTGATGACACTTGGTGAACTTCTAGATGGGAGCTGTCACTAGGAAGATCAATCCATGATTAGAAATTTGGAACTTCCAGCCTCCATTTTTCAGAGAGGGGAAGGGACTGGAAAACAAAGTTGATAATTGATATAATACTTAATTTAATATAATAACTATTTTAATATAAAATAGTTGTTTAAAAATCATTTATCATTATCTGTATTAAGGCAGGATAGAAGTTGTTTGCAAGTTGTCAAGATGACAATGATAGCTACAACTATTACTATCACTATTATTTTTATTAGACTATAACCAGTTTTATTCAATGGGAATATGACAAACATTGTATGAAACCCCAGAGACATAATATGAACACATGTAACATTTGTTATCCAAAAGCTCAGAGTAAAGTTGTCCACCTGTGACACTGTGGCATTTACTCATCTCATTTAACCATCACAGAATATCTTTACGGTAGGCATTATTCCTGTATATCATTTTTCAAAAATAGGAAAACAAGGCTCAAAGACATTATTCCACTTACCCATATTCCCACAAGCAGAAGGTATAAGATTAAAATTATCTTCCCTAATACTGAAAAAAGAGTTTGTTTTGCCACATGTCAAGCATCATTACTAGAGATTTTCAGCAGTTGTGGAGTGTTTAATGGAACTAGAACTTGAAGTAAAATAATACAGTTGGGAAATAAAGAGAGAAATGGGCATTCCAAATAGCAGAAAAGACTCCTGTAGAAAGATGTGAAATTATGCTATGGCCAGCTAGACCATCCCAGGAAGACATTAAATGTTGACAGTGCTTGTATTAAAGAGCCATATTGAACTTCTGGCTGAAGAGGCAGATAAGGAACAAATTATAGGATGTGATATTGTGTTAAACTGAAAGACCATTAGATGTTTTGAAGCAGAAGAGGAACATGGTCTAATTTGCATTTAGGAAATTTTTTCTATTCTTCTTACTAACAGTGATAATAGAAAATTTAGTAGTTTTGTCTTTGAACCTGAAACTAAACAGAATTGTATAATCCTATCAATTTGTTCAGTACTGTCAGGGTGAGTAAATTTCCCGGTGGAAAGATAAATGTTAATAAAATTCGACTTTATACCTCCAGCAATACCTAGTTTGATATTTAAGAAACTTGTCATGTTCTAAAATTGAAATAGTTTTTATCAATATGTGTTTGCTTTAGGCATTTCATCATTAGTTGGCATTCTTGACTTTGAACTGACATATCTTATTAGTATGACCCATGGCGCTTATTTTATGGCTGCCTCTAGTGCCACTATAAGTTAATAGAATACTTGTGCCTGCAGCATGGATTCCATATGCAGAAGAGCAAATGGAAGACAATGGATGACTTCTCTGAGGACAGGTCTTCCAAAGTTGATTCTGTGTTATGTGGGACATTTATAAGCTTTAAGTGAATTTACCAAAGACTATCTCAATATTTTTAATATGTTTATGTTCCTCATTTCTCAAATTTAGGATACTAAAACACATTGGTCCAGGGACACTCATTTTTCCCCCAAGAAACTTGAGTCCATCTGTCAGGAAAATTATATTGCAATGATGATAATAACAGTACAATTTATTCAACATCTACCCTGGTACTAGCATTCTGCTAGGAAATTATGTAATTTCATTGAATGTAGCCCTTAAAGTAGTTCTGTATGGTAGGCATCTATTTCTATTTAATAGTGAGAAACTGAAGCTTAAATGTAGTTAAATGCACACAGTTATTGGCAGACCTGGTATTTGGAAGTTATTATGTATATTTCCTAAACATATGTTGCTGTGAACATGTCATGTCATACATCATAGAAAAGGGTGGGCACGCTTAGTCATTCAGTCATGTCTAACTCCCTGGATTGTAGCCTGCCAGGCTTCTCTGTCCATGCGATTCTCCAGGCAGGAATACTGGAGTGGGTTGCCTTTTCATCCTTCAGGGAATCTTCCCGAACCAGGAGTTGGACTCGCATCTCCTGTGTCTCCTGCATCAGCAGGTGGATTCACACTACTTGTGCCACCTAGGAAAAGGAGGTGGGACAAAACCTGGGAAAAGATTGACCAGTTGACAGAAGGGGTTATACCAAGGGCACACACCTGGAGAAAGGTCAATAAGAATAGAATGTCTACCTCTGAGTGTCTGACAGAACAATAAGGTCTTGCAAGGCAAGATGTCAGAATATTTATATTGGCAGGCAAAAGACCCATTTCTAAAAGGGAAAGAAAGAGAAAGACAGAGTAAGAAATTTTAGGACTTGAAAAGTTAAGTGAGGAAGGTTGGATCCTAGGGAGAAACTGGATTCCAGCACCAGAACTGTAGAAGTAAGAGGCCTTGTGAGCATTTGTATCTGAAATCATGGTGGTACTCAGTTATGGAGCAAGAATTATAAAGAGGGTAGGGTTTTCATTTTGAAGACCTATATACAAATCTGGATCTATCATTTACTAGCTTTAGTTAACCTGTTTAACCTTAGTTGGTGAATCACAAAATGAGGATGCTGCTGCTGCTGCTGCTGCTGCTGCTGCTAAGTTGCTTCAGTTGTGTCCGACTCTGTGCAACCCCATAGACAGCCTCCCACCAGGCTCCCCCATCCCCGGGATTCCCCAGGCAAGAACACTGGAGTGGGTTGCCATTTCCTTCTCCAAAGCAGAAAAGTGAAAAGTGAAAGTGAAGTTGCTCAGTCATGTCCGACTCAGCGACCCCATGGACTGCGGCCTACTAGGCTTCTCCATCCATGGGATTTTCCAGGCAAGAGTACTGGAGTGGGGTGCCATTGCCTTCTCCACAAAATGAGAATAATATTTCCTTAATACTTAATACTCCAATACTTTGGCCACCTGAGGCAAAGAGCCAACTTATTGGAAAGACCCTGATACTGGAAAAGATTGAGGGAAGAGGAGAAGGGAGCAACAGAGGTTGAGATGGTTGGATGGCATTACCAACTCAATGGACGTGAGTTTGAGCAAACGCCAGAAGACAATGAAGGACAGGGAAGCCTGGCGTGCTTCCTTCCTTTGGGGTCACAAAGACTCAAGCACCACTTAGCGACTGAACAACAACAATATCTAATACTATTAAGACTGGATATAAGTTTATAAATTCTTTGAATAAGGAACCTGGTAGTTAAAAATAAAAGGAAATCATGAAAGTAGCATTGTATTAAAGAAGCATTTATATTACCAAAATTGTTGCATGCAGCCTCATCTGCTAGTTAGTAACACATTTTTCTTTGTTTTGGAACTGATCGTTATTCTGTATAAAAGCTAATAAAAATGCATTCTATATCATTCAGACCATATAGAGTTGTCACCTCCTGTTTGCAGTTGACACAGCTAGTTTATTATACTTAAGGTGGGCTTTTTTATACTGTCATGCCACATTTCTGATCTAAGTATTTCCTAACATTTAGGATGGTGTCTTGAGATATCGGGGTGGGAGGGGAAAGCTAGTGTTGGTAGAGACATATTCCCATGTTGCACACTTCATTCTGTTATTATTTTTCAGTTTTTCCCTTTAAAAATTCTATACAGTAAGATGCATACGTTTTGATTAGGTTTGACAAATGCACTCACTCACTCCATCAATATACTGAATATCTCCATCACCCCAAAAAGTTGTCATGTGCCGCTTTTCAAGCAGATTCCCTGAGAAATACCACTGAATCCAATTCCCTCACCATAGAGTAGCTTTAACAGGTCTATTCTAGAATATTCTAGAACTAGCTGGAATATATGTATTATATATTTTCTGTAATATTTCTTCACTCAGCATGGTAAATTGATTTCATGCATTTTTGTCTTCCTTCAGCAATGTGTGGGGCTTCTGATTGTTCCACATCCTTTGGTTTTACAGATGTAAACATCTCTAAGAAGATGCTGGTGTCTTAGAATGGAATCCAACCATCCTGAATATTTGATGGGGCAGAAGTAGAAGAGCCAATAACTAACCATTCCCTCTCATTTTTCCTAATGTTTTTATCCCAGCATACCTTTGCTAGTACCTTTATCTAATCTTTGTGAACATCGGCCTCAAATGTCTGAAATTTCTGTTGTCTAAAGACAGCAGAAGCATACCCAGAAAAAGCTGGGTTCCAACTGCTCTGCTCTAGTTAATTCTTTCACTTTGTCTCAGGATGTTTGCAGGATTCCTCATCACCCTACAAACTCTTGATTTCAAACAGCTTTGTATCTTAGCAGTGTTTTCTCAAATTTACTTTTGCTTACTTATGCTGCTTTGATGTGGACATTATTTCCCTAATTTCATGTTTCCCTCTATCAATACTCTTAAGATTGATTTTGCAAGAGGGAAGTCTGCAGCTTGTATTAAATTTGATTCTTTGTAGGCACCTCAGACAAGTTGTTTGTTACATTTGCAGCCTTAGCATTTCCTGTGGTGCCTGGGTCACAGAGAGGCCTCAAAAAATATTGCATTTTGAAGCCTCTAGACTTCAGGAAAGCAAGTTCTCCCTTAAATTAAAGATGAGATAATTTATGTCTCAATGACTTAATAAAGACTTTAATCACAGGTGAAATATATATCTCACACTTAACATAGTGGATAATTTTATATATACATCTTTATTTTGCTTACTGCCGCAGTAAGGTTCTAATTAGAGATTAGCAAAGAGAAGCAGGGGAACCAAAACCCAGATGGGTCTCCCAGTTCTGTGTTATACCTTGCTGGAGGCAAGATTTTAGCCCTCTAAATTTTGCTTATAATTTCAGGGTCATTCTGTCAAATGAGGAAATTTATTTTGTCTTGTGTTAGTTGCTCAGTTGTGTCCAACTCTTTGTGACCCCGTGGACTGTAGTCCACCAGGTTCCTCTGACCATGGAATTCTCCAGGCAAGAATACTGGAGTAGGTAAACATTCCCTTCTCCAGGGGATCTTCCTGACCCAGGAATCGAACCCAGGTCTCCTTCATTGCAGGTGGATTCTTTACCATCTGAGCCAATTAGTTCCCAAATACAAATATTTTGTAGACATCAGCTGGTCATCACCCCAGAAATCCAATCCATAACAAAGGTATATAATTGACTTTATTTTATATCACCTTTTAAAATGCGTATGAGCAAGCAAGAATCTTTTAAAAACGGGCTGTCTTCACTACTCTGCCTGTTTATCATTATGACAGAATGTAAGACATTTTAAGGTGAGGAGCAAATAATGGATTGAAAACAAGTCTGCAAGTTATAACTTTTGATAGAATAAATTAAGGAGACCTGTCTCCCAATCTATGAAGCCCAATTGAGGGGTGGTAGCCCTGAAACAAAAAAAATCACAACTTTTGGAAACCAGTAAAACTGGTGTGGTTGTAAATCTGTCACACAAAAATCATGAAACTGCGTATAGTGTCTTCAAAAGGCTAACTTTATGGAAAATTATGGTTGAAGTTATCTAAAATAAATGCTGTTAAGAAAAGTAATACATTTCCTGAGTTCACCTTTACCAAACAACATGAATGGAGTTCTTCCTATCTAACCTAAAACTCTGTTAGATTCTACCCAAACCGCTTCAATATCTTGGATATTTTGAATAGAAATTAAAGAGGCAGAATTTATTTTGTGCTGAGAATGAGTGTAAAAACTGCTATCTCTGTTTCAGGGGTAGGGTATTTGGGAAGATGGCAGGGAAAAGACATGCCTCTCTGGACTAGGATGTCAGATTGACCTCTTGTGTTTGGAGGACTAAGGTAATTTGAATAAGATCAAAGGTAGAGATTTTTATTTTACACATTTAGGTATACTTTATAGAAAATACAAAGCACATATCTTAAGTGTTAATTTCCATGAGTTTGACAGCCACTCACCAAAGACACTGACAATTTTCTTCACTACTGAATAATAGCCTGTACCCTTTCAGTCAATCCTTACCTACAGACAGACTTGTTGTAATTTATGTCAAACAGATTAGTTTTGTCAACCATAAGTTTCATGAAAATAGAATCACACAGACTTCTGCTTCTGATTAAGAAGTACTAAGATTAGATCTATCCTTCCATTTGAAAGAAGTAAAAAAGTAGGAAAATATGTGGGAAAAAAATGCATTATATTGTACATCAGGTAATGATCCCCGAGACATAAGAAACCTATAAAGTGAGGCTTAAACCTGTCCCAGCTTATGGTCATAAGTGAAATTCCATGTAGCTGTATCGAGCTGGTGAACCCAGGGAGAGATGGAAAGACTGCTGAATAAAGGACGTAGTACTGAATCCAAGGAGATGAAATCGGCTGGAGTGTTCTAGAAAAGAAAGAGCTGCTCAGATGCAGGATGTGGGAGATCTACACAGGATCCCCCTCATGTACTCACAGAGTACTAATCAGAGCATATGTGTGAGTGGAAAATAACCAAGAGACAGTAAACAACCACTATAGATAATTAGAAGAAAGAATGTTTTGCACTCACGCAGGATCATGAAGAGTGCCAGGCATTAGCCAGACTGGAGAACTTCATAGTTTAAAGAGCACTGGGTGGAGTATTCTGAAAGATCTTGCCTCGGTAGTAAGAGGTAATCATGCCTAGCCTAATGAGTACCCTTTGCCCATGTGTTAAGTTGCTTTAGTCTTGTCTGACTCTTTGTGATCCCATGGACTTCAGCCCACCAGGCTCCTCTGTCCACGGGATTCTCCAGGCAAGAATACTGGAGTGGGTTGCTGGGCCTTCCACCAGGGGCTTTTCCCGACCCAGGGATCGAACTATGTCTCCTGCATTGCAGGTGGATTCTTTACCACTGAGCCACCTGGGAAGCCTCCCCTTTCCCCATATAACATATCTTAAGAGCAAGACCAAAAAGACTCGAAATGTCTCTGAGCATCATAACTGTTTCCCAGAAAGAAAACACACACACACACACACACACACACAAAACATCAGGCAGTGAATAATCTAAAATCCAGAATATCTGTGTGTGTGTGTGTGTGTGTGTGTGTGTGCACGCGCGCGTGCGCTCAGTTTCTCAGTCGTGTCTTACTCTTTTTGACCCCATGGACTGTAGCCCGCCAGACTCCTCTGTCCATGGAATTTTCCAAGCAAGAATACTGGAATGGGTTGCCGTTTCCCACTCCAGGGGATCTTCCTCACCCAGGGATTGAACGCAATCCTCCTGCATCTCCTGCATTGGCAGGCAGATTCTTTACTACTGTGCGACCTGGGCAGGCATGAATGTCTGCATCCAATAAAAATGTTATGACATGCAAAGAAGCAGATGCATATGATGTAAAATCAAGAGAAAACTAATCAATCAAAATCCTCAAAGAACTAGCACAGATGTTGGAAATTTAGATCAGGACATTAAAACTAATTTATAACTGTATCAAATATGCTTTAAAAAGTGGAAGAAAAGGTTTAACATGTAGAGATATGAAATATGTAAAACTAGAGACAAAAACTACAGTGCCTGAGTAGAAGATACCCATGTCTCTGGTAAAATTCTTCTATATCTTTATACATATTATTTACTTTATTTTCCACCAGATTCCAGTGCTTTTGTTGTTGTTGTTTATTTGTTTGTTTGCTTAGTTGGCTTTATCCACCAATCACTGCCACATCTGGGTCATCTCTGACCACTTCTTGTGATTCTTTAGTGAATGTAGATCACATTTTATTTTTCATGTATTATGATTCTGAATTGAGTGTTGAATATTTTTTTGACAACTCAGTAGAGGTTGAAATAAATTATATCCATCTTCAGAAAGTGATATTTCTATTCTTCTGTCAGTTTGCTGGAATAGGAGCTGGGTTGATAAGAGGCAAGATTGAACTGTTTGAGGTCTATTGCAGGCTTAGTTTGATTTAGTTTCAAAAGAGGGATCAAAAATTATTTTCCAGCAGAGACTAGGATCTTAGCAGTGGCAAGGTTTTGAAATCTTCTCTTGCACATCCCAATGCCTAGTCCCTAACCTGCAGGCACTCTCTTGCTGCTGTGTCACTAGCCTGTCATTTTTACAGAGTCCTTTCTCTCTCTCTGCCCTCCCTGGTGGCTCAGCAGTAAAGAATCTGCCTGCCGGGATACTTGCAGGAGATACAGGTTCGATCCCTGGGTTGGGAAGATCCCCTGGAGAAGGAAATGGCAACGCACTGCAGTATCCTTGCCTGGGAAATCCCACGGACAGGGGAGACTGGCAGGCTACACTTCATGGGGTTGTAAAAGACTTGGACATGACTGAGCTACTAAACGTTAACTCTCTCTTTCTAGTTCTACCTGCAGTTTTCTGTCTTGTTCTTTTTGCTGATACTTCCCTGCTTTCTGTGATGACTGAATGTACTTTGTAGGGACTTCTCTCAGCTCTTCTTTCCTGTCCTGTCCTGAGTCATACACTTAAAGTGTATGATAGGGATTTTATACATATACACAGACAATTTAATGCTTAGATACATACTGTCTTTCCTGAAGTAGATTCAAATTAGTTATAATGTTTTCTTTTTAATTACATTATGGACATATTTCTGTGACTGTACAAGATATTCTAAATATCTGGATGCATTGATTTGAAGTGACTTATTTTGTTGAACATTTAAATCACAAAGTTTTTTTTTAATTACTGAAATGTAATAAACAAAATTACATTTTTTGTTTCATTTTCAAATCATGGGGATTTTGTTTTCTTAACTTCTCTCTAGAACTATATGAGTTATGAATAAAATTTGAGATTACAGCCTTTCTTACAGAAAGCATTTATAATTATTTGCTTCTATATGTTTCGTTAGTCCATAAGCTCATCAAGAAGAGGTTGTGAAATTCAACATTCACTTGTGCCCTATGCCCTAGTAACACACACACACACACACATACACACACACACACAGAAATATATATATATATATATATATATATATATATATATATATATGTACGTATATAACACTATTACTCTGTTCTGGTATAGAATCAGTACAATGTGATTTACTGTTTTATTGGATCTTATCGAGATTTTACTCATTAACCTAAAATGCTTTGGGCTTTGGGGGTATAAAGCCAAACTCTATTACAAGTCATAATTATTCAAATATATCATGCCATGTTTCACTTTAAGTCCTTGTCCCAAAGGAACTTCTTTTCTTAAAATATTTTTATTCTTTCCTTATAATGAAAATTGTATTTGCTTTTGACTTATAAGTTTTAATACCTCTTTTTTTCAGATATCTTTGCTTAACTTTCAAAGAATCAGATTAATGCAATTTCTTTCATTACAACTACAAAGTCCAAGTAACCTAGTCCAGCCAGAATTACATGGCTAATGATCAATATCTAAGAAAAAAACAACCATTCACCCTCAAAAGTCTGAAATTACATATTCTTGAGACTAAATGGGAATTTATTTTAACCTCAGACCAAATTATTGTTTGTCAGGAGAAATTTATTGCATTTTAAAGTACCAGAAGATAAACATATTTCAATATAGACTCCCATTTCTTTTTTTGCAAGCCAGTATTTATTTAAGACTATTTTTTTCCTCTGTGCATATTTCTGGCTTTTCCCTCCCAAGCCATTTGCTGTTTTATAGCAAATGAAAATATGTTTGCGGAAATTGCTTATAAAACTGTTTATTGAGACTTAAATCTTCTGTGGCAGTTTTTGTTTTTTCACCAAACCTCACAGTTGCAGTTTCTCTCCTTCCCTCCCTCTCTCTCTGACCCTGTATCTCTGCTTCTCTCCATGCCCTTTCTCAACCTCAACCTTTCACTCTCTCTCTCCAAGAGACTTTGTATAATTAAACTCCTGTATCTTCTATACCCTCAGTCTGTCCTTCAATCCAGTAGTTCGGCTAGGACACTGTAAGGTAAAGTTCAACTATTTAATGCCACGGAGCAGATGAGTACAGAAAAGACAGGATAGTATCCTACGATACTACATAGGATAGTACATTTGCCTAGGATCCCAAATGTTTGTATTTTGCATTAAAATGTAAGAAGGTAATTTTGCATATCATATTGGTTAGAATTTTGGTTTGGCTCCATAAAGAGACTCCGTAGTGGCTTAACAAAAGCAAAAGTATTATTTTTTTTTAAAGATTAAACCCAAGTATAAAAAGGTTAGTACTAATCTAATACTGCAGGGCCATAGTGGTCTATAAGCAGGCTGCTTCCAATTCTGCTGCTGTGCTACCCTTGGGATGCAGTCCAAGGAGCTGAACAGAGAAAAAGAAATTTGACCCCACCATTTACACATTAGCTCCAAAAGATGCACATATCTCTTTTCCTTCTTATATTTATTTCACTAGAACTAATTAAAGGAGCTTACCTGGCTGCTAAGGAGGCATAAAAAGATGACATCTATATTTAATGGTCACAAGCCTACCTAAATTTAAAGATTCCATTGCTGAAGAGTAGAAATTAGCAGTCTCTGGGGATTCATCAGATTATGTTTAAAAGGGAATAGAAAGACAGTTTCTATAAAGGGCAGAGAAACAGTGTAATAACAGAATAAGTTGTGGAGTGGAAAAATGTTCTCTATGTGAGGCTACTATTCAGTATTTTTATGCTGAAGGGGCTGAATTATTAAAAAGGGGAAATCTGTTAATTTAAGACAGAAGAATTACAGGAGTAGAGCTCTTGAATGCTTGATATGAAACAGAATAAAAGAATAAAAGTAATCAGAAAAGGGCAAATCTCTATGACCTCATCTATATATCAATTCAGTTCAGTCACTCAGTCATGTCTGACTCTTTTCAGCCCCATGAACTGCAGCACGCCAGGCTTTCCTGTCCATCACCAACTCCCGGAGCTTACTCAAACTCATGTCCATCATGTCAGTAATGCCATCCAACCATTTCATCCTCTATCGTCCCCTTCTCCTCTCACCTTCAGTCTTCCCCAGCATCAGGATCTTTTCCAATAAGTCGGTTCTTCATTTCAGGTGATCAAAATATTTGAGTTTCATCTTCCACATCCATGAATATTCAGGACTGATTTCCTTTAGGATGGACTGGTTGGATCTACTTGCAGCCCAAGGGACTCTCAACAGTCTTCTCCAATGTCACAGTTCAAAAGCATCAATTTTCAGTGCTCAGGTCTCTATAGTCCAACTCTCACATCCATACATGACTACTGGAAAAACCATAGCTTTGACTAGATGCATCTTTGTTGGTAAAGAAATGTCTCTGCTTTTTAATATGCTATCTAGGTTGGTCATAGATTTTCTTCCAAGGAGCAAGCGTCTTTTAATTTCATGGCTGCAATCACCATCTGCAGTGATTTTAGAGCCCCCCAAAAGAAAGTCTCTAACTGTTTCCATTGTTTTCCCATCTGTTTGTCATGAGGTGATGGGACCAGATATCATGATCTTCGTTTTCTGAAAGTTGAGTTTTAAGCTAACTTTTTCGCACTTTCATCAAGAGGCTCTTTAGTTCTTCCTTGCTTTCTGCCATAAGGGTGGTTTCATGCGTATCTTACATTATTGATATTTCTCCTGGCAGTCTTGATTCCAGCTTGTGCTTCATCCAGCCTGGCATTTTGCATGATGTACTCTGCATATAAGTTGAATAAGCAGGGTGACAATATATAGCCTTGACATACTCCTTTCCTGATTTGGCACCAGTCTGTTGTTCTATGTCCAGTTCTAACTGTTGCTTCTTGACCTGCATACAGGTTTCTCAGGAGGCGTATATATATGGAATCATAAAAAAAAAAAAAAAAAAAAAAAAAAAACCCTATAGAAATAAACAGCAGATTAGTGGTACCAAGAGACAGGGGTGGGAAGTGTGGGACAAAAGAATGAATGTGGTCAAAGTGTACAAACTTCTGCTATTAAAATCAGTAAGTTCCAGAGCTATAACATACAGCATGGTGACTACAGTTAACAACACTATTGTATACTTGAAAGTTACTAAGAGAGTGAATCTTAAAAGCTCACATCATATGAAAAAAATATGTGAGATGATGAATGTGTTAACTGGACTTATTGTGACAATTGTTTTGCAGCATATACATATATTGTCATTATTTTGTACATATTGAATGTACACAATGTTAACAATCAATAATATTTCAATAAAAATGGAAAAATAAACAGTACAAATGTTAAGCAAGAACTGAGGCAATTCAATAGCTACAATAGGAGGGAAGAAACCAAAAAATTTTAATCCACTTCTTGGCTGGTAGACATGGCAATTCTTTTCATGTTGTCTCTATTTACCCAGCCAAATAAGAAGCTAAAGCATAAGGTAAGTTGGAAAGATGGCGAGAATGTTGGATGTTGGAAGTTTAAAGAGGGAGGAGAAGATATTTATATAGTTTTTCAGAGAATCAGATGGAGAACCAAGTGACAAAGAAGCTATAGATAACTGTTTTTAAAACTCCTAGCAGTATAAAGTCATAAATTTAACACAACATGTCAGTGGTAGCATATTTCCTGGAAATATATTCAACTGTTCAGAAGTAGATATAGGATAGTCACAGAGCTGAGAATTATGATCGTTTGAGTTTTACCAGACAAGTTTTCAAAGGGAAGATATACACAATGAGAGGATAGTAATGTTTAGAATCAAAAGCATATGATGCTTGCTTGGTATGAAAGAAGCCAAGGTGTGAGGGGAGTAATAGAAAAATGATGCAGTCAAAAATGAAGACCATGACAGAGTTGAAGAATCGCTGGAGTGTGTGGCAAAAACCACTACAATATTGTAAAGTAATTAGCCTCCAATTAAAATAATTAATTAAAAAAAAGAATCACTGGAGTGAGGGTACAGCTGGTGTGAGATGAAAAGTTAGGAGGTTGTGGTCAAAATGATTTGTGAACCTTGAGTGTGGCTATGAAAATTCTTGGCTGAAGTGCTTAAAATCAGTGAAAGAAGGGGGTCAAATGAATGTTGCTGGTGGCAGTCCATTTGTTTCAGAGAGCTGAGTGGAAGGAGTTGTGCCTAGGATATCTAAATCATATTAAGGAATATATAAAGCATTGTAGGGATCAGAGATGACCTGAAAGGCTGAGGTTCTTGTGGTAACAGAATCAAAAGGATTGGTAGGGCATTGGTAGGGCATTAGTCCTAATGGTCCCTCATGGTAAGATGGTAACAAGTTCTAATTATAATCATTAGGGTGTAGGAGGTTGAACTCCTAAGCAGTTTGCTGTGATACAACAAGGATTATGTATATAGGATATGTGGCAGTCTCAACAGAAGCAAATACAATTCTTCAGACACCTGCTCAAATACCTTAGTGCAAATGTCAGGTCAGGAGTGGTCATGTCAGGAGAATATAGAGGAGTTGATACTTTTAAGCCATGAAAATATCTACTACTATGTTATGTAAGGCCTTGGCTAGGTGGTTCAAATTTTGAAGAATTAGTAAAAATTATTCAGATGAGAAGGAGAAGGATATCTTATCCCAAGCAAGAATATGAACAAGGGAAATTTCAAAGGTGCAAATGAACATGGAAAAGTTTTGGAACAATGATCAGGGTTTGCCATGTGACTAAAATTTAGGGTATGAGTGCATATGTGTGTCTAACTTTTGGGAGTTTAAAAGGGCTGAATATATATAAAAGTGAGTCATATTTAATTCTAAGAAATTTGAACTTTATCCTGAACGCATTAAGAAAGTATTAAGCACTTTTTTTTTTTTTTTAAGTAAGGGACACTTATTGTGTTTCAGAATTATCCCTTTGGAAAGAGCATGGATGACTGATTAAAAAGGATTAATGGTGAAGGGAGGAGATGGCTGCAATATGTTAAATTGCTTGCATTGTATGTTACTGTTCAGTAAATATTAAGCCTGAAAAGCCAAGTGTTAGTTGCTCAGTCATGTCTGACTCTGTGTGACCCTGTGGAGTGTAGCTTGCCAGGTTCCTCTCTCCATGGGATTTCCCAGGCAAGAATCCTGGAGCAGGTTGCCATTTCCTTCTATAGGGGATCTTCCTGATGCAGGGATCAAACCCAGGTCTCCTGGACTGCAGGCAGATCCTTTACCTTCTGAACCACCAGGACCCTTTGAAAAGCCATAACAACTATTGTTTTCATTTCCCAGATATGTGATTTAATAAACACTTCTATCTCAACCTACATGTTAAATTGACTAGCTATAGGATATCATAGTAACATGATTGTATATAGAAAAAGATAATCCCTAAATAAGACTCAACATGCCACAAATGGCACATAAGAGTTTGGGATGCTGCATAATGCAACTGGCATCCAGTGTGTGCGTGTGCGCGTGTGGATGTGTGTGTGAACAAGAGAGAGAAGTGTGAAGGGGCTCAGCAGAACGAGCGAGGGGCAGATGCCAGTCTGAGAAAAGGAAGGTTTATGCCACACTGTAGCTCCACAACTAATCTGCAAGGCTGCTGAGAAACCAGCCTGTGATTCTCCTGTCACTTCATTCGGAGACATATGCCATATATCACCAAATCTTACACCCCAAATGGCGAGACACTAGAAGACAATAGCTCTCGTTTTGTTTGTTTGTTTGTTTTTCTTAAACTCATATACCAGTCCATGTGAAAGATCCTTAGTGACTGGAAATGAAAAAGAATTCAATGAAGACGGATACAAAATCTAGGGAAACAAGAAAGCATCTTTTGCTCCTTTGAGGTGCCTGTATAACGTTGGTGGCACTAGTGGTAAGGAACTCACCTGGCAATACAGGAGATGCCAGAGACGCTGGTCTGAGCCCTGGTTTGGGAAGATCCCCTGGAGAAGGAAATGGCAATCCACTCCAGCGTTCTTGCCTGGAGACTCCCGTGGGCAGAGTAGCCTGGCAGGCTAGTCCATGGGGTCAGAGTTGGATACGACTGAAGGAACTTAGCACATAAAACACTGAGTACCAGAAGAGATACCTTAATCACATTAAAAATAATGCAATTATTATTAAAAACAAAGATTCATAACAAATAATAATTATTATTAACAACAAAGATTAAAATCATGCTTCCTGCCAAACCCTGTAGATAAAAGGATAAATAATGTAGAGTCTTGAACTCAAAATTCTCTAGTAAAGGGTACAGTATAAAGATACATATAAAGAAAATTATAATTACAATATAGTATGTAGTGTCTCTCAGAGAAGGCGATGGCACCCCACTCCAGTACTCTTGCCTGGAAAATGTCATGGACGGAGGAGCCTGGTAGGCTGCAGTCCATGGGGTGGCTAGGAGTCGGACACAACTGAGTGACTTCACTTCCACTTTTCACTTGCATGCATCGGAGAAGGAAATGGCAACCCACTCCAGGGTTCTTGCCTGGAGAATCCCAGGGACGGGGGAGCCTGGTGGCCTGCCGTCTATGGGGTTGCACAGAGTCGGACACGACTGAGGTGACTTAGCAGCAGCAGCATGTAGTGTCTCTAACAAAGATGTGAACAAAGAACCATGAGAGCTTGGTAAAGGAAGTGACTAGTTGTGCTTTAGGGCAAAAAGAAACATTATGATGACCATGTTCCAGACACTAAAGAAGGCAATTTGCATATGTTAAGTATCAACTCCAGGTCAAACAGCTGTTACTTAGATCTGGATTTCAAATACAGCCTCCAGCCCTGTGCTACTTCATTATACCACACTGCTTCTTTTAACTATGGTATATTGAGTTATAGGATTTTATATGAGAAGAGATTAACCTTGAATAAGAGAAACCTCAGAAGCACAGGACTTCCAATTTCTAATTTGCAAAGAAACTTCATGTACGTAGAATATGTGTAGAATCAGTGGTTGGAATTATGCTTGGCAGTGACAGATTTTCTCTTCTTAGGCTCCAAAATCACTGTGGATGGTGATTGCAGCCATGAAATAAGACAACTGCTTCTTGGAAAGAAAGCTATGACAAACCTAGATAGCATATTAAGAAGCAAAGACATCACTTTGCCAACAAATGTCCATCTAGTTAAAGCTGTGGTCTTTCCACTAGCCATATATAGATGTGAGAGTTGGACCATAAAGAAGGTTGAGCACCAAAGAACTGATGCCTTCAAATTGTGATGCAGGAGAAAACTCTTGAAAGTCCCTTGGACAGCAAGGAGATCAAACCAGTCAATCCTAAAGGAAATCAACCCTGAATACTCAATGGAAGGACTGATGCTGAAGCTGAAGGTCCAATAATTTAGCCACCTGTTGTGAATAGTCAACTCACTGGAAAAGACCCTGATGCTGGGAAAGATTGAAGCAAAAGCAGAAAAGGACAGAAGAGGATGAGATGGTTGGATGGTATCACCAATTCAATGGACATGAACTTGGGCAAATTCAGAGATAGTGAGGGACAGAGAGGCCTGGCCTGCTGTAGTCCATGGGGTTACTAAGTGTCAGACATGACTTAGCAACTGAACAACCACCATAGCCCTGTGAGAAAAAGTTTCAAAAAGCTAAATTTAGAAAAGGCAGAGGAACCAGAGATCAAATTGCCAACACCAACTGGATCATCAAAAAAGCAAGAGAGTTCCAGAAAAGCATCTACTTCTGCTTTATTGACTATGCCAAAGCCTTTGACTGTGTGGACCACAAAAAACTTTGGAAAATTCTTAAAGAAGTGGGAATACCAGACCACCTGACCTGCCACTTGAGAAATCTGTATGCAGGTCAGAAAGCAACAGTTAGAACTGAACATGAAACAACAGACCAGTTCCAAAGTGGGAAAGGAGAACATCAAGTCTGTATATTGTCACCCTGCTTATTTAACTTCTATGCAGAGTACATCATGAGAAATGCTGGGCTGGGTGAAGCACAAGCTGGAATCAAGTTTGCCAGGAGAAATATCAATAACCTCACATATGCAGATAACACCACCCTTATGGCAGAAAGTGAAGAAGAACTAAAGAATCTTCTGATGAAAATGAAACAGGAGAGTGAAAAAGTTGACTTGAGGCTCAACATTCAGAAAACCAAGATCATGGCATCTGGTCCCATCAGTTCATGGCAAATAGATTGGGAAACAGTGAGAGACTTTATTTTGGGGGGCTCCAAAATCACTGCAGATGGTAACTGCAGCCATGAAATTAAAAGATGCTTGCTCCTTGGAAGAAAACCTATGACCAACCTAGACAGCATATTAAAAAGCAGAGGCATTACTTTGCCAACAAAGATGCATCTAGTCAAAGCTATGGTTTTTCCAGTAGTCATGTATGGATGTGAGAGTTGGACAATAAAGAAAGCTGAGCACTGAAGAATTGATGCTTTTGAACTGTAATGTTGGAGAAGACTCTTTAGGGTCCCTTGGACTGCAAGGAGATCCAACCAGTCCATTTTAAAGGAAATCAGTCCTGAATATTCGTTGGAAGGACTAATGCTGAAAGTGAAACTCCAATACTTTGGCCACCTGATGCAAAGAACTGATTCCTTGGAAAAGACCCTGATGCTGGGAAAGATTGAAGGCAGGAGGAGGAGGGGACAACAGAGGATGAGATGGCTGGATGGCATCACTGACTCAATGGACATGAGTTTGGGTAAACTCCAGGAGTTGGTGAAGGACAGGGAGGCCTGGTGTGCTGCAGTCCATGGGGTTGCAAAAAGTCAGACACGACTGAGTGACTGAACTGAACTGAACAGTCACGAGCATCAGCTAATTAACACATCTTTCTCATGTCAGAATAAGTATTCAGAGATGGGATGACTGGTAAGTCAAAGATGTAAATAGCTTCTAAACACCCTTCAAATTCTGTTATAACTATTAGTCCATGAAACATGCAAAGGTATTGGGTTGGCCAAAAAGTTGGTTCAGGATTTTCTGCAACACTTTATGGAAAAATCCAAATGGACTTTTTGGCCAATCCAATATATTTGAGAAACTTTAAGGCAAGCTCCAAAACAGTAGGATAGAAAGAAGCATTTTTGCAATATCCAAACGAAAAGTCTTAGAAATCGCTAAGTTCAACTCTATCTTTCCTTGTACAGATAAAAGAGCAAGACGTAAATATGCTGAAAGATGTGCCAGTGGACCACTCTTACCAGCACTGCCACAAGCAAAATCTGGACATATGAGACAGAAAGCTTTCAAGAAGTCAATTGAAAAAATAAAATAAAATCCAGAGCTAAAGGTATCTTTTGTAAGAAGGCTGGATGTGGGTAAGAGTTGGATGTGGGTATCAGTACAGTGAGGATTCTGGACAGACCAGGTTTAATATGAAGGCACTTGGCACCTGAGAATTAATTAAAGAAAAGAAGGAAAAGACAAATAAAGGAATATAGTACTCATAAACTGACATCTTTAAAAATTAGCTAATCCTTACCAAGCCTTTCTGACCAAGTAGTCTTTGTATTTAGAACTCAGTGTGAAGGCAGACAAAAGTGATGCTTTAATTTACATGCCATGAACAGCTCTCTATTAAAGTGGTTATGGGGTATCCATATATTAAACAAATGTATGAGCAATCCTGCCAAAATCTAATGAATTTCATAGATTTTCTTTAATGTTAAAAATCTCTGGTTCAAAGCCAGGGATTTCTGTGGATATAATATATAATGTGCAGCAACTCATGATATGCATTTGGATGCAAAGCTAAGGACTATAATATTTTCATATATTTTATTTAATTTACTGTTTGGGTTATGCATTGATTAGGAGAATCCTATTCCAAGTAGAATTATATACCAAATCCAAACACTTTGAACAGTATCTTAGCAAATAATTTATTAGGTTGATTTACCATAATACCACTTTGTCACTGACTGCTATTTTTTTTTAACTTTGAGCATATTTTTTAACCTTTGAATTTTTTTTTCAGTAACATATATTTTATTTGCCTAGTATTGTTGCTGAAATCAATCAATAAGACACATTTTTACTATTCTTTGATATATTTGTTTACTCGTTATTAAGCCATTGAATTTACCACATTTTGGAATAGACATTTGGGACATAAAAATGAATAATACATGTGTTACCTGAATAAATGACCCCAACACAACGTAAAGGAGCTACTGAGTCCTCACAAGATTTTAGTTCTGTGATTCATATAACAGATTTTGGGTAAGTATTTGCTATTTGGATTTTGAATTTACAATGGCAATCATCTTATTATAAGAATATTATAAAATTTAGAGATAAAGAGGGTAAGAGGTCAATAATTGATGATTAAATTTTATATACTGGTTTACCATTCATTGATTACTATCTCTTACATTATTACATTTGCTGCTCATAGCCATCTTGTGGGATTAATGTGATTGGGTATTATTATAATTCCTATTGCTTAGACAAAGAAACTGAAGTTCAAAGAAACAGTGTTTTCACTAAGTGGGTCAACATAATTTAGCTAGTAAGATGCAGACTTTCTGCTATCTAAATTCAAAAGCCAGTTCCTTTTTTCCTGATTCAAACTGTCTCCATGTAAGCAGTGCTATACTCAAATAAAGCTTGGTGCAGGAGATGGGACTTAAATGTTTCTGATTTGACACAAAATGGGGGAGAGAATAAAAGGGATTATTCCAGTTTATATAATAATTAGAAATAATAACTAAATAGTAACTATTTCTGATCTGCAGTTATTTTTGTTGTGAGTTTTCAACTTGCCTTGAGAACTAAGTAAACTTTTGCCATTAGTGTCTTCTACCCATTTGTCTTAATTACACTCAAGGGAGCAACTGTGTAATGGGAGATGATAAAATGTTTGCTTTAATTTTACTCATTTATGGTAATCAAATCTGGCACCAAATGCATTTGTACGTCTGTCTTTAATCACTCCCACCACAGAAGATCTCCATTTCGCTTCAACTCTTTTTTGTTAAGACCATTAAGGTGTTAAGTGCAAAGTTACCTCTTGATGGAACAAGGCTCCAGACAGTCTGAGTTGAGAAAAACCAGCACTGTAACTTAGTTGCCACAAGATACTGTTGATCAAACATTATGTAATCTGGGATGGTATTAGATTAAAGAGAAAAAGTCAATGAAGGAAGAACAGTTAATACTTTAAGAATGGTATTCCAACACAAAGTTTCAACGAAGTTATTGATATTTTCTTAAAGGTTTTAGAATATCATAATTTTGAGAAAGGTCATAATTAATAGGATAAAGAAGAAAGAAATATTTTAGGTCATATGAATGAAGCAGTTTATTTGTATACCCTTTTAGAAGGGAGACATCTCATTTAAAATTACACATCTAAGAGTTTATACATTTCAACATACTGACTTGATATTAAAATTTTAATCCATCACTAAAAAGTTACAAAATGTTGATGGGAAATATCTTGTTAGATATACTATTAAATATAAATTTATAGTAATTTTTTAAAGTTTATATTTCAAAAATGTTATTTCCTGTATTCCTAAATTGGAATTCAGAGGTCTGCATAATTTCAGTAGAAAATCTCTTTTGTAATTCTTTTAGAAAATCAATTGAGTTTATCTGTTTCCTTGTTATTTGCAATTCAGAGGAAACACTCCCATGTTACCTGGAAAGTTGCTGAGGACTCTATTTGAGGGGTTTTCTTGGGCAGATATAAAGCTTCAGGTTTTTCATACCCATACCCTTTCCACCCAAGAGAAGAGCCATTAGACAAGAGCTCTGAAGAGAATTTTGAGATGAGCTGGACAGAGTAACTTTTAAATTCCTCCCAGAGGATTTGGCTTCATTAAAAAAAAAAAAAATCCTATAATTTGAAAAGATAAGCCTTTTACTCTTAGATGGCTCCTGTGGCTGGGAATAATATTGGTACCAAGAGCTTACTACAAAAAGGTTACATCATTTGGGGATAAGTCAACTGTTGAGGTGAAGTTCGGGCTTTTTCTGTGGGCTCAGTTCTAAAAGCTGGGTTTTCAAACAAAAAAATGAAGAGTAGTACAGCCTAGATCTAGTTTGACTGAAATTGAACTTCTGATTCCACAATCTCTAGAACTCCAGACCTCTATCATTTCTTAACAGTTCTCATATTAACTTCCCTATGGCTCTTCTGAGCTCCATATTTTGTGTTAATCATGTTCTTCCACAACAAACCTGGCTCAGAATTAAGTTTGTTACCCAATTTATACCACAAATTCTTTCAGACCTTGCACATCATGATAATTCCTCTTCATAGATGTTTAAAAGGATCATGGAGAGGCACCAAGTCAGCATCGTGTAGCCTTTGCAGTCTTTGCTGGATTCCCTTCTCATTACAGTTTCTTTCTTTTTTGGTCCTCTGATAAACCTAACTTGAATGACTGGAGCCTCCAACCACCAGAACACTGAAAGAACCAGCATTCCCCAAGCCCATAATCCTTCTGAGCTTCAGCAATGGGTACAGATATGTGCTTATGCAGATTTGGGCTAGAGTCTCTGCAGGAGACTGGTGTGGTTATGGAAGAAGAAGGAGAAAGAGAAAAATAATGGCTTTATCTGCACCATGGAAGAAAATATTAGAACATATCTCTAGATATCAGTTCTCCGAAACAATGATCACAGAATTTTAGAGTGACAATAGTACATATTACATTAAAATCTTCAACTGAGCCCTCTCTTCTGAACCCCAGCTTCCTACTAAATGTCTCCGTTTGCTTGCCTTTTCAAACTCAAACTATACTATGCTAATGGGCTTCCCGGGTGATGCTAGTAGTAAAGAACCTGCTTGTCAATGCAAGAGAAAGAAGAGACGTGGGTTTGATCCCTGGGTCAGGAAGATCCTCTGGAGGAGGGCATGGCAACCTACTCCAGTATTCTTGCCTGGAGAATCTAGTGAACAGAGGAGCCTGGTGGGCTACCATCACGAAGAGTTGGACTCATCTGAAGCAACTTAGCAGATAAGCACACAAACTACACTGATATGACTTTCCTAAAAATACTTTATCTGCAATGTTTCCTGACCTCAGAGAATGGTGACAGCAATGATCCTGCTGCACAGACCAGAACTCAGAACTGCTCTTTCTCCCTCCTCATTCTAAAACTTCAGTAAGTTACTAAGCTCATTCTATTCTATGGTTTCCTTTAATACCTCTGCATGTATCCATCCCTTTTCCAAAAATAAGCAAAAGCTCTAATTGGCCATTACCTCAACTGCTAATACAGCTCATCTTTGCTCTCTCTCCATCTATGCATCTTATACCATTTCCCACAATACAGCCATAGAAAGAAAGAAACTGAAGTCACTCAGTCATGTCCGACTCTTTGCCACCCCATGGACTGTAGCCTACCAGGCTCCTCCATCCATGGAATTTTCTTGGCAAGAGTACTGGAGTTGGGCAGTGGGTTGCCATTTCCTTCTGCAGGGGATCTACCTGACCCAGAGATCAAACCCAGGTCCCCCGCATTGCAGGCAGATGCTTTACCATCTGAGCCACCAGTTGTCAATATCAATATATATTAAAAAAAAAAAAAAAAAGATGTATGGCCATGCCATCTATGGATTGAACATCTTTGATGTTCCATTGCTCTAAGATGAAGTCCAAGATCATTTGCATGGCTTACAAAGCCCTTCTCGGCCTTGTTGTTGACTAAACCCTCAGCTGATTTCCCTAGGTTTGTTACCATCTAGCTCTGCTGGACTTCTATCCCCTTTATCAAATATGCCACACTGTTTCACTTATGACAAAGAATGATAGACCATTATTCAACATCTAGGGGAATAAAAAAGAAAAGAACGAGACGTTTTGCTTTCTCTAGCAAAGGAGACTAATGTAGCTTAGACATAATTTCTCTGAGCTGAACAGATTATTGATGTTATATAGAGTTTTAGGAATGTGTAGATTTCAGGGATTGGTGGATTTTCAGGCACCTGTATTAGACCAAATTGTTTGGTTGGATTTTCAGTGAATCATATTATGAATATTTAAATGCTTGAATGGAGAAATTTTTGATTGGTTGGCACATAAAAGACTTTTTTTACTGGAGTGTTTTCATTCCTAACTGGCTGACTTACATGTGAGGAACTGTCAATGATTCATCAAGTTGTAAGAACACATTCATTAAGGTGAGCTGTCTTTGCTGATTAAATGAAAGAGTTTAAAACGTATTTCAGGGGCTACTTGTTACCAGGGTTATAGGAAAAATGAGTCCTTTCTAGGAGTGTGAAGATGGGATTTATTCTCATCTGCCCACTACTTTTCTTTACTTGCTTAGCATCAACTTATCTTTAGCGCTCAGCTTACTTGTTACTTCCTCAGGGATAGCTTTTGTGACATACTAATCACTAAACATCACCATTTAATCCTACACTTCCTGTTCCTGACACACATCAAAATGTTAACTACTACTTCGCTTCCTATCTTGCCTGCTAGACTATATCTCCATAATGAGAGGAGCTATATCTATCTTGCTTACCAATATATATTTTCTTCTTTGTTGTTCAGTTGCTAAGTTGTGTCTGACTCTTTTTGATCCCATGGACTGCAGCTCACCAGGCTCCTTTGTCCTCTACTATCTCCCAGACTCTGCTCAAATTCGTGTCTGTTGAGTCAGTAATGCCATCCAACCATCTCATTCTCCATCACCCCCTTCTCCTGCCCTCAATCTTCCCCAGTATCAGGGTCTTTTTCAATAAGTTGGCTCTGTATCAGGTGGTCAAAGTATTGGAGCTTTAGCTTCAGCATCAGTCCTTCCAGTGAATATTCAGGACTGATCTCTTTTAGGATGGGCTGGTTGGATTTCCTTGCAGTCCAAGGGACTCTCAAGAGTCTTCTCCAGCACCACAGTTCTAAAGCATCAGTTCTAAGGCACTCAACCTTCTTTACAGTCCAACTCTCATATCCTTCCATGACTACTGGAAAAACCATGCTGCTGCTGCTGCTGCTAAGTTGCTTCAGTCGTGTCCAACTCTGTGCGACCCCATAGACGGCAGCCCACCAGGCTCCCCCGTCCCTGGGATTCTCCAGGCAAGAACACTGGAGTGGGTTGCCATTTCCTTCTCCAATGTATTAAAGTGAAAAGTGAAAGTGAAGTCGCTCAGTCGTGCTCGACTCTTAGCGACGCCATGGACTGCAGCCTACCAGGCTCCTTCGTCCATGGGATTTTCCAGGCAAGAGTACTGGAGTGGGTTGCCATTGCCTTCTCTGGAGAAACCATAGCTTTAACTATATGAACTTTTGTCAAAGTGACGTCTCTGCTTTTTAATATGAGGTCTAAGTCTGTCATAGCTTTCCTTCCCAGAAGTAAATGTCTTTTAATTTCACATTGCTGTCACTGTCCACAGTGATTCTGGAGCCCAAGAAAAGAAAATCTGTCACTGCTTCCAACTTTTCCCCTTCTATTTGCTGTGAAGTGATGGGACTGGATGTCATGATCTTAGTTTTTTGAATGATGAATTTTAAGCCAGTTTTTTCACTCTTTTCTTTCCCCCTTCTCTTTCACTTTCATCAAGAGGCTCTTTAGTTCCTCTCTACTTTCTGCCATTAGGGTGGTGTGTGTGTGTGTGTGTGTGTGTGTGTGTGTGTGTGTGTGAGTCATGTTTGCCTCTTTGCAACCACATAGACGTTAGCCACGCAGGCTCGTCTGTCCGTGGAATTCTCTAGGCAAGAAGACTGGACTGGATTGCCATTCCTTTCTCCAGGTGAGCTTCCCAACCCAAGGATTGAACCCTGGTTTCGAGCATTGCTGGCAGATTCTTTACCATCTGAGCCACCAGTGAAGCCTCAGTAGGGTGGTATCATCTGCATATCTGAGGTTATTGATATTTCTCCCAGCAACCTTAATCCCAGCTTACAATTCATCTAGCCAGGCATTTTGCATGATGTACACTGCATACAAGTTAAATAAGCAGGGCGACAATATACAGCCTTGTCAGACTCCTTTCCCAGTTTGGAACTGGTCAATTGTTCCGTGTTGAGTTCTAACTGTTGCTTCCTGACCAATATACAGGTTTCTTAGGAGACAGGTAAGGTAGTCTGGTATGCTCATCTCTTTAAGAATGTTCCACAGTGTGTTGTGATTCACACAGTCACAGGCTTTAGAGTAGTCAATGAAGCAGAAGTAGATGTTTTTCTGGAATTCTCTTGCTTTCTGTATAATCCAACGAATGCTGGTCATCTCTGTTTCCTCTACCTTTCCTAAAACCAGCTTTTATGACAGGATCTTGGTTCACATACTTAAGGCTAGCCTGAAGGAAACGGAGCATAACCTTACTAACATAAAGAATGAATGTGATTGTATGGTAGCTTGAATGTTCTTTGGCATTGCTCTTGTTTGGGATTGAAATGAAAACTGACCTTTTCCAGTCTGACAGCCACTGCTGAGTTTTCCAAATTTGTTGACATATTGAGTATAGCACTTTAACAACATCATCTTTTAGTATTTTAAATATTTCAGCTGGAATTCCATTACCTCGACTAACTTTGTTTGTAGTAATGCTTCTGAAGGCCATTGACTTCACATTCAAGGATATCTGGCTCTAAGTGAGTGACCACATCATTGTAGTTATCCATGTGTTTAAGAACCATTTTTGTATAGTTTTCCTCTGTATTCTTGCCACCTCTTCTTAATTTCTTCCTACCCATAGGAAATTAAGGTTGGAAAAATCTATAGTTAGCTTACAATTATGCTCCAGGTTACATAGACTGTAAAAGACAGAACACTCTTTCAATCTTGCATTTTCTGGCACTAAAACCAATGCTTCTTCCACCATCCTCCAGATACCTCCCACAGGCAAAAATACCTCCCTGAAACCTTGTTTAAAAAGTCGCCCTCATTTTTCTGCTGAGACTTGGGTAATTTTTCTTAATTCTATAACAAAGCTTCTTTAGAGCAGAAGAAAAGCACCCCTTATAAAACTTTCAGCAGGGAGTAGCCACTATGTCTCTCCAATACACTGGGCCACTAAATTATGATCACATTATAAGCAACAATGAGAATGCCAGGGAGTGATGGAATATGAACGAGCTTCTATAAACAGAAAGTATATACTCGTATTCTGTGAAAGAAGTCAGTCAAGCAGAGACTTTTCAAATAACTGGCAGTGTACCAACTCTCAGTGAAAGCTGACTGATAGACTTGTGATGTAATTTAGAGGGTATTGTGCATATATTTTCAACTTTATTATTTTCGTTTGTGGTAAGGAAATTTAGATCTGAAAGATGTAATGGAATTTTGTGTTATTTGAACGTCTAATAAGTATCTCTGTCTACTATGGGTAATGTTGATAACAAAGTCAAGGCTCTGTGCAGGGGGGGTTTATTTTTATCAAGTACAACTTTGTTATCCTTTGTTTAAAGGCAGGGCTACAATTGATTTTAAGATAGCTAAATACTTCATTCAGGACTGCTCAAAACTGCCTTATCTGAATATTTCTGGTCTCAGGGTGCAAGCTTCAATTTCTACACACTACGGGTTTTGATATGTTAAGGCTCAAGCTGAAGTACATAGACATAAAATTGCAAAACAGCCCAAGAAGCTTCATCAAAAAAAGAATAATAATAATAATCCTTGCAGATGAGAGAACCAAGAATGTAAGTTGTGAATAAAAGCAAGTTTTGCTGTGAAGAGAGAAAGAGATCTTATTTAGTTTTGTTTTTTTTTTAATGGAGCTTTTGGAGGGTGACTATAAACACTACAGAATTACATGATAATGTCTATTGTCATGTCTATTACGCTTCAGTTTCCAGGGCCCCAATTTCATCCAGTGGTAGGTAACTTTATGGAAATAACGTTTGTGTTAAAACAACATAAACATGTTGAAGAGCATGAGATATGCTATGAATGTTTGGGTAAAATGTACTTTCACAGTCCTCTGCTGTTTTGCCTGAGTGGAGCGTAGTGAAAAGCAGTGAAGTACAGGTTGGTGTTTTCTCTTCTTCTTCTCCTCTTCTTTGTTTTTCCTTCCATCTGCCCTATGATCTTGAAGTTTGTGTGAAAAGATCTATATTTCTAAAGTCTCAAAGAGGTCAGGGACCCAAGAAAACATTTCATTAGACTGGAGATAAGTAGAATTTTTGACATTAAAGACTGTTAGAATCTATTGGAACACATTTTGAAAATATTTGGTGTTAAATAATAAAATGATACTCCCACAGAAACTGAAAATGAAAAGAAACAGTTTACCAGTGGTTGTTAAAATGACAAGTATCAATAAAAGCCAAAAATGTTATGGGCAACGGTGTAAGAAAAACTCCATAAGGATTTTCCGAGCTGACAATGGAGAGCTTTGAGTTTCTCTAAGTCTGTAGTTGAGAATCAAGTCAGACCAAAAGTTCTTTTTTCTTCAGCTTTATTGAAGTATAATTGATATAAAAAATTGTAAGATATGTAATGTATACATTGTAGTGATTTGATATATGTTTACATTGTGAAGGCATTTTCCCCATCTGCTTAATTTTCAAATCCTATTACTTCACATATTTACTTACTTATTTTTTTGTGAGAACATTTAACTTCTATTCTCTTAGCAAAGAGAGATTGCTAAGATTTCTATTATGCCATACAGTCACCATATTTTACATTCGATTCTATGACCACTCAGGATCCTTATTATGCTCCACCCCCTACCCCCAGCAACCACTCTGTTTCTGAGTTGGCTTGTTTTTATCCTTTTTTTTGAGAGCAACGCATCTTTGTTAAAGTGTTTTCTTAGGATAGTATTTCTGGAGGGGTGAAGCTTGAAGTGTTACGTGTACAGACTGAAGAATATGAAATATGTCTTTTGTAGACTACTGGTGCTAACATTGTGAGTAGTGCTGTTAGATATAGACTCCTGGATCTGTGCAAGCATGAATGATTATGGGTATTTAATTCAGATTTGTGGGAACATGGAATTATTAAAAAAAGAACAACAAGTTCAAATATGAAACTATTAAGATATTTTAAAGATGGATGATTCATGCCAAAAGAATAATATTTAAGAAATTATGGTTACCTACAAGAATAGGACATATTTAGGGGATTACAGATAGTTTAGTATGATGATTAACATTTTTGAAAGATTAGTAAAGAATGAGAAGAGAAGGTGTAATAGCTATTTATTAGTGCATAAGAAACTTAGTAGTTTAAAACAATAGATCTTTATTATTTTGTATTAATTGTTTCTGAGGATCAGAAATTTGGGAGCAGCTTAGCTGGTGATTCTGGCTCAAGGTCTCTCATAAGACTGCAATGAAGCTGCATCGCTTCAACTTGGACTGTGGTTGGAGGATTCCCTTCCAAGGAGGCTCACTCCCATGGTTATTATCTGGAGTTCTCACTTCCTTACTACCTGTAGGCTGTATACCTAAGGGTTTTTGTTTGTTTGTTTTTTTCCATGTGATCATTTTCAAAGGAGTACAAATGAAAGAGAGAAAACCCAAGGTGGAAGCTCAGAAATCTCAAGCTTTTATACCCTAATCTCTGAAGTGACTTTCCATGACTTCTGCCATATTCACACAAACCAAACCTGCTACTCTTGTGGAAGGAGGGAAAAGGAGGGTGTGAATGGATGGAATTGGGCATCATTGGAAGTCATTTTGGAGGTTGCTATCACAGAAAGTAACAAGTGATAAAGGGAAAGCCATAAAAGACAATTACAGAGTCAGATACACATAAAATACTAGTTGGAAAATAAACAGCTTTCACCACATATACACATTTGCCTTTCCTTTCTCAATTTACCCAAGATACACATTCTAGACTTTCATATTTCAAAGTCATACTTAGAGCAATTTTATAAGAATAGAGCAATTTCATAATAAAATTAGTGAAAGAAGAAAATAAACCATTTTTCTTGGATTCTGTCTTATTTAGTTGAATTATGGCAAACTGCTTTTATTTCTATAGAAACACAGTGCTTAGATGGATAATCATTTCCTAGTACATGTGAAGATACTAAAGTCTATGTGTGAACTGATTTCCCCAAGGTGTCACAGCTTATTAACCAGCTGTGTTGAAAATAAATTTCATCCTTAGTCTCCACCCTCTCTTTCCTCTGCCTCCTCTTGCTGTCTCCTCTGTGGCTAGATATTACAGTACAGTTCAACTAAACCCGTGCATTTCTCACGGCCTTTAGCTGTGCTTTCCAATATGGTAGCCACTAGCTTCATGATTATTTAAACTTGTAATTGAATTGCTAGTCACTCAGTCATGTCTGATTCTTTGCAGCTCCATGAACTGTAGCCTTCCTCTCTCTGGAGGCAGCTTCCCTGGTGGCTCAGACAACAAAAAAATTTGCCTGTAATTCAAGACCAGGGTTTGATCCCTGGGTCTGGAAAATCCCCTGGAGAAGAGAATGGCAACCCACTCCAGTATTCTTGCCTGAAGAATTACGTGGACAGAGTCTGGCAGGCTATACAATCCATGGAGTCACAAAGAGTTGGACACGACTGAGCGACTAACACTTTCACTTTCAAATTGAAACATATAATATTAAAAACTCAATCTCTTAGTTGTACCAGGTCCATTTCAAATGCTCATTAGCTATGTACAACTAAAAGTAAGTATATTAGCCATATAGAAAATGTTCCTCACCATCAAAAGTTTTATTGAAAAACACTGATCTGTGGTATATCTCCGATTGCCTTTTGTTTCCCCTGTGAGGTATGAATATAGGCTAGATACTGTGATGTATCCAAATCCAAACATTATTTTTCCCTAATATCTAAATATCTGTGTTATAGGTTGGTCTGTGGCTTTTAACAGGTAATTAATTTTGAAAGGCCACAATGAAAATTTTAATTGGTTGTTCCACATCCTTTACAACGATCCCTACAATATTAAATTAAGTATCTATCAGAGAACAATTAATTAATTAGGCCACAGATGTAGGGAAACACCTCATCAGTCACAGAACTCTGTTTTTTTCCATATTCACTTTTTTTTAGGTAAAAAACCTAATCACTAAGAGAAATCATATACTATATTTTCTTCAGGCTAGACTCTTAAATCTGTTAACTAAGATTTTTATAAAAGCCACTTATTTGGTTTCCCTGCTTCATACCATCTCACTACCAATCACCCATACCATCATCAGAGTTTTCTTGCTAAATGTTGGCTTAATTCAGTTCTTCCCTTCTTAAAGACATTTTTAATCCTTGAGAAACCCCAACTCCTTAATGTGTTTCATTAAGGCCCGTATAATCTGTGATCAACCCACCTCCCTGTATTTGTCTCCTGACATATCTTCAGACTCATCCTTAGTTTTTCTCCATTTTCTAAACTCATAGTCCTTTATTTCTTTTAAGGTTTTGCATATGTTATTTTTACTTCCTTAGCCTCTTGAAATGCCTGTTTATTCTTTAAGGCTCAGCTATAAATATCACCCCTTACAGGTTTTATTGGTCAAAGTTAATAAGCTGTCCTTTGTGCTCTGACAACTCCAAGGGATATACTACGAAATCATTATAGTACTTTCTAACTTGTACCAAAATGTCTATATCCTCTGCCAGTCTATATGCTTTTAAATGACCATGGTGGTGTCTCAATGATTTTAGATAGCATTCATGACAGTTTAGCCATCAAACATAGTTTGAGAGTGAATAAACGGATGAATAGATGATTGACTGTTTTAAGTGAATGAAGGAATGAATGAATGGATACATGAATGTTGACAAAAAAGCAACCCAAGAGGAATTATCTAGGGCTTTTCATAGCTCTTTCTGGGTCCAGCAGTGAACATCAGTTGAATTTTTCTGCCCAGATTTTTCTGTGAATAGCATCTACTTCAAACTTCATGGTGACAGCCATGAACTCTTGAAAGCAATGTTCTAAAAACATGATTGAACCTCATTGGTCCAGCCAAATAAATGTAAGTGGACATCTGGTTTATGTTAGCTAAATTAGCTCTTCCAAATAAACTTGGATCTGAAATTCAGAGATCTCATCCTTAGTTGTTTAAAAACAATAACAAAGAAGGAAGATAGATACATTATCAAATGAAGCTAGAATTGGTTTTATTACAAGCAATCAAAATAATCCCAAATAATATGGCATCCATTTAAAGAGATGAAGCACTAACATAAAAATTTCTTCTGATACTTTAATTAAAAGATCCTCAAGAGCAGTCTATAAGACATCTCCTCTCTATTGTTTTATATCAATATTCTCAAATTCAATCTCCTAACTTGCATTTTCTTCTTTTAAAGTGACATTATTTCTTTCTAATTATTTCCCTATATTATCTCTGTCCAATCTTCCATCTCTTGATACCTTTCTTATGCCCAGACTTATCTGTAAGTGGTCTGTAACTCTAGTCAAGAAACTTATCTGCTCAATCTTGTATTAATGCAACAATCTGTGCTCTTTATTTATATCCTTGCAGGTATCTGGCAAACTATTAATCACCCAAAAGTGCTGAATTATTATAGTTACATGTGTTTAGCATAAATCATATATTGCCTGATTGAATATGGTTTTCAAATAGTTTCTTTCAACCCTACTAATATATTGGTTATTATTTAGTTTTTAACATATATTTCTATATATTCTCTGCCTGTGTGTGAGCTCATCTTGGCCTGTCAGCTCTCCTAAAATATCAGTATAGTTCACTTGATTTAATGCGTATTTATTGGGGGATTATTATTTATCAGTCCTTATATTAGTTGTCTTTTTTCAACTTGTCAAAATTTAGAAAGAGAGTAGTATATAAAAATAGGTAATTGTAGTAAAGTCTATTACTGAGGTGTGCATTATAGGCAGATCAATCAGCCTGAACAGAAACATCAATCTGGTGATATGAGTAATGGGAACTACAATTATCTTCTGTAACTTGTGAATATGGATAATGGTAAATGACACTGGATAGGTAGGCAAGTGTACAGTTTGTGAAGGTCTTGGTCTTTACCCTGTAAGTAATGAGTATTTCTTAAAAGGTTGTCACTAGTACTATTAGCTACATGTTTTGTCCCCCTTGACCCCTGCCAAAATTCCTATGTTTAATCCTAACACTCAACATGTTATTATTTGAGTGGATTGTCTTTTGGAGGTGATTAAGTCACAAAGGTGGCGATCTCATGAAAGGGATTAGTGCCCTTATAAAAGAGACCCCAGAGAGATTCCTCTTCTCTTCCACCATGTGAGAACATAACAAAAAGACATTCATCTACGAACCAGGAAGGACACTGAATCCAGCAGTGCTTGACCTTGGACTTCCTAGCCTCTAGAACTATGAGAAATAAATTTATGTTGTTTATAAACCACCAATCTATGTTATTTTTTAGGAGCTTGTATGGACTAAGACAAACGGAAATAATATATATTATCAGATATGTATTTATTGACATTTTTGCTTATTTTTGTTTAAAAAATTGCAGTAATCTGATACTTATAAAGACAAATGTTCTGCAATCCCACTCTTTATTATAATCACTGATTAATAGTTTAGTATCAGTATTCAACATTTCCTTATATACTTAATATATAATAAACATATTAAATCTTGATGCACATACATTTCAGCAATTTCCTTTTAACATATTATAGAGTATTAAGAATGTCAGTACAGTACAATACAATATTGAGAATACTTTCTGCCTTCTTTTGTAATAGCTACAGAGTATGTATTTCATTTTTGTATGCTATATACTTTATTTAACCATGTCTCCTTTAGTAAATATTTAAATTATTTCTATTAATTTATTCAAATTGTATTTACACATACACTCTCTTTTCATATCTGGTCTGTTTGCACTTTTCTCCCCTGGGATAAGGTCTGGAAATTCAGGGCAAAGTCAGGGCTAGACATTGGATGATTTCAGAAGAAACATTCTCATGATTTGTGGGAAGGATGACCCTGAAATTAGGTAGAGCATAGCTTCCAACTTCCTAATCCACACTTTGAATGCTATTTTTCCAATGCCCTTTGCTATGCACCAGATGTTCTAAGTACTTCACATGTAAAAACTCATTTATTTCTAACAACAACCCCATGTAGGAGGTATTTTACATATGAGAAAATGGATGCTTACAGAGGTTCAGTGATTTATCCATGGTCTTACAAGCCTTCAGTGAATGACAAGTGAACTTGTATAGATAAATACAGTGGAATGTCAGTTTTGGATAATCAGGGATTGCAAAAAGGCCCTCAAAATCCAGGGTTAGAGCACTTCTCTAAAGGCAAAGGAATCAACACTGAGTCTACAAAAATTACCGTTAAGAAAGACAAAAACGCTGATGAAATTCCCTTCTGCAACTCCCCTGAATTCACCATATCAGAGAAGCGGAATGGAATTCTCTGGCCAACACTGGAAGCTGTAAATCTGGGGCTTGTGTCGTGGCATTAAATTATAGTGTCAGAAATAAGAATCTAAAGCCCGTCAGTGGTATAAATAACTGAAAAGAGATTACAGTCTAAAACGGGCTGCATACATATTTAAAAAGTGCTGTGTATACTGCTTGGGAAAATATATGATGCTAAATCTAATAGCCCCATCTTGCTTCCCAGCTCTTGAGCAGTAATTTAAAACCTCAGCATTTTGGAGGAGGAAGAAAAGGACTGCCTGTCATGAACACATGTAAGTTAAAATGCACTAATGATTGCCACGGTATAAATGAAGGACTGTATCTCAGATCCATGTTAATCTTTATTTTGTAATAAATGTTAAGTTAAATAAATTTGTTAAGTTAAATAAATATGATGATCCTGCAGTGGTCAGACTTAAAATGTAATCTTTTGAATTGCATGTGTTTCTACCCTGATCTTACCTTTTCTGGGGGGTGTAAGAGGGGAACGGATGAGACACTTTAAATGTGTTTCAGGCTCAACAGGACAATATAAAAGCACATCCACATAAACTTTTAAAAACATTTTACAATATACTATAGCAGGTTAATTCATTGGTGAAATATTTGCCCCTAATATCATCATATTTTAATATGGAGAAAAAAATACAGGTTTTAATTAGTTGCTTTTGGCATAAAAATGATAAAGATGTACTTTGGTATTAAAAGAAGTCAGAATCATGAAGTATTAATTTCATCTTGCTTACTGGTGCTCATTAAAGTTTCCTGAAAGCATATTTTTAAGAGAAATTGAGGAAACCTGACCAGTAAAGAGGATTCATTTTAAAGGTTCTGTATTTCTCATGTGAACTGTGCCATTTTTATGAGCAGTTGAATTGTAGATACTCTTAGTTGATGAGTTACAAACTTCTAAATGTCACCTTTAAACATCCAAAAATTATTTAGTTATTTTTATCATGAATAGTTTTATTGCTGAGTACTCTGGGGAAAATTATGTTAAATGGGAGAGTTCTGAATCTTCCTAAAACATCACTCCTCTTGTATTTTCCCCTTGTTAAGGACTGACAATAGTTCCCTTGTGTTCATCCAACTATGTTCAGGATGCTCATTGCATCATTGGAGACTCTCAGACATAAGCCCCATCAAGAGGCTAGAAGAGGGACTTCCCAGTGGTTCAGTGGTTATGACTCTGCACTTCCAATGCAGGGGATTCAGTTCTATCCCTGGTTGGGGAACTAAGATCTCAGGTGTGGCACAGCCAAAAGATTAAAAAAAAAAAAGGCTAAAGGAACTGAATGTGGGCAAATACTGGATTTCAGCAAGTAGAGGGAAGTGGATACTTTATGTCAGTCCTGCCAGAGGATAGATACATGTGTGGAACTCTATTCACTTGACATGTAGTATAAATGGTTAAGAAGGGCTATGAATTATGAACTACAATCTTAATATTAGTCTTTTCCCCCACTATATCATGTTTGCCTATTTTCCCTGGTGGCTCAGAGGGTAAAGCATCTGCCTGCAATGCAGGAGACCTGGGTTCGATCCCTGGGTCAGGAAGATCCCCTGGAGAAGGAAATGGCAACCCACTCCAGTACTCTTGCCTGGAAAATCCCATGGACAGAGAAGCCTGGTCGACTACAGTCCATGGGATTGCAAAGAGTCGGACACGACTGAGCAACTTCCCTTTTCTCTGCTGCCAGTTCTGATTATATTATTTGTTGTCAGTTCTCTAAAAGTTGATCCCTGTTGAATCAGAATTCTGAAGAAAAATATGTCACATTCAACAAATTAATTGCAATGGTTTAAAGATGGAGGCTTCCCAGGTGGCTCAGTGGTAAAGAATCCACATGCCAGTGCAGGAGATGCAAGATACCTGGGTTCAATCCCTGGGTGGGGAAGATCCCCCAGAGGAGGATATGGCAACCCACTCCAGTATTCTTGCCTGCAGAATCCCATGGACAGAAGAGCCTGGTGGGCTAATTCCGTGAGGTCACAAAGAGTCAGACATGACTGAGCATGCATACACACACAAAGATGGAATTGTTTATAAAGATACAGAGAGAGATAAGAAGATCCACAAGGGTTGGTTAAGCATTCAAGAACTAGCTACATTAAGGCGCATAGTCACCCAGCTGGATGACCGAAAGGACAGCAAAAGGGAACAGAGTTTCTCCAGTATGATGGCAGCCGTGGCCAGCGGAGTGTAAGCATTTGCTAGGAACTGTAGTCACCGAGAGGAACACAGCCACTGTCTGTGTGAAGTCACTTCTCTCACGTGGTCAAGCAAGGTATCTGCACCCCTGTGCTCCCTGCAGCTTTGTTTATTAATACAATAGCCAAGACTTGGAATAAACTTACATGGTCATTGATAGATGACAGATAGAAGAATATGAAAGGAAATGTTTTATATCTAGCATATGTGTTATTAGGCCTTAAAAAAAAGAAAATTGTGTCATTTATAAAAATGTAGATGGACTTCGAGGACATTATTCTAAGTGAAATAACTCAGAAAGAGAAAGATAAATACTGCATGATCTCACATGTGGAATCTAAAAAAAAACAAACAAAAAAACCACTCATGGAAAGAGAGATGAGATCAGTGTTTGTCAGAGATGGGGAAGGAGGTGGAATAATCAGGTAAAGTAGTCATAAAAAACACAAACTTGCAGTCAAAAGGTAAGTGACTTCTAAGGATGTAATGAACATGATAACTAAAGTTGACAATGACTCTATTGTGTATTTGAAAGCTGCTAAGAGAGTTCATGGGCTTCCCAGGTGGCACTAGTGGTAAAGGAGATGCAGTTTCCATCCCGGGATCAGGAAGATCCCCTGGAGGAGGGCAGGAAAGCCACTCCAGTATTCTTGCCTAGAGAATCCAATGGGCAGAGGAGCTTGGCGGGCTACTCTGTCTGTAGAGTTACAAAGAGTTGGGCACAACTGAACGGACTTATTAGCACGCATGCATGCAAGAGAGCACATCTTAATCTTTCGCATCACAGGAAAAAATAGTTTATAACTATATGAGCTGATGGACGTTAACCAAACTTATTTTGGTAATCATTTTGCAATGTATACATATATCAAATCATTAGATTGTACACCTTAAACTTACACAGTGTTATAATCAATTACATCTCAATAAAACTGAGGAAAAATGAATCATGAAAAATGCCATCTGGACTAACAAATCCATTTTCCCACTCATTATCCATTGTTGTCATTCTTTTAGATTAAAAACAAACAAACAAACAAAAACAAGCAAAAATCCCTGTGTTACCACCAAGGGAATCAGAGTCCTGTTGGCTACTCTATCGTTGTGGGGTGACCAGTTAGTCCTACTATTCCTGGAATTTCCATTGTAAAACTAGATATAGTCTGTGCGCTACATGTAGGGAAGCAGGAGAAGAGACTGTATGGGAATGGGGTGGGCTTGGGGACAATAAACCAGGTGTGGTCTCTGCTTTTTAAACTGGCTACAGGAGTTAGACTGATAATCATAGAACCTTACTCTAACTTATTTTTCTCTGTTCCTCTTATATTTTGCTAGATCATAGCCTATAGAGGTTTTTAACCTGATGGGATAACCTTCATTGCTTGTAGCTCAAAGTCCTTAGTGATGTTTTCTTTATTAGATTGCAGTTATTGATGTACCATTATTTTTGGTTAGGAAGTAGTGATGTGTACCAATGAGCCTATGGATTCCAGGTAAAAATTTTCATTCCTCCATTGAAGCACAATCAACTTTCCCTTGGACAATAGGATTCATTCTCCCTTAGGCACTAAGACCTGTAAAGTCACCAAGTGCAAGATTTTAAGAAATGGAAACAAAACATCCTTAAGTAGAAAATACTGTTAAATGCATTGTTGAAAGGCCTCTTGGTGTCAATGGTTTGGGGTAACATCCCAATGCTGCCCCTATGTGGGTGGCATTGGTAAGTTGCAGTGCATCTCTAAACCTTAGGTTTTCCATCTGTAAACTGAAATACTATATAATCTTGAAGACTGTTGTAACCCTAATCTCTGATTCTTTCATTATATGATTATAATGGTAATTCATTTTAATCAAAGGCATCTAAACTTATTAGCTCTTTCAACAAAGAAGGTAAGGGGAGATAAAGCAATAAAAAATAATATTGCTATCAGCTACTACTCATAGAGAATTTATTTTGTGCACTGCACCATGCCAAATCATTCATTCTCTGAATCTTCAAAAAAACAACAACAACAACAAAAAACCTTGCATAAGTACTATTTTTATCATATTTCACTTGGGTTAACCAATTTAAAGTACTAAATTAATAATTTAAATTTAGAAAATGAAATCTAGTAATCAACTACAGAATGTTTTAGAGCTAAAATTAATTGCCTTTTGTAGGCCATAATGTAGGAAAGAATGACTCAGCAGTCTTTGTGCTCATTAAGATATCCAAAATGTTATTACCAATAGTAAACTATTCAACCACGCTTAACCATGGGAGCAATGCACCTGGATCTTTCTTCCTCTTCTTCTTTTATTTTTTTGACTGATCCAGTATCATCTTTTCTAGATACCATATTGTTGTTCAGTCCCTAAGTTGTGTCCCACTCTTGTGACCCCATGAACTGCAGCATGCCAAGCTTCCCTGCCCTCACTATCTCCTGGAATTTGCTTAAACTCATGCCCATTGAGTCAGTCAGTGATGCCATCCAACCATTTCATCCTCTGTTGCTCCTTTTCCTCTTGCCTTCAGCCTTTTCCAGCATCAGGGCCTTTTCCAATGAGCTGGTTTTTCATATCAGATAGCCAAAGTAAAGTTTCAGCTTCAGCATTCAACATTCATTCCAACGAATATTCAGGGTTGATTTCCTTTAGGATTGACTGGTTTGATCTCCTTGTTGTCCAAGGGACTCTCAACCAAATGATTGTTAATCAAAATTTCAGAAATGAAGACCTAGTTGAAATGAAAAGGTGTTTATTTGGCGTTTATTTGGACTACAGCCCCAGGAGATACTGGTTTTAAGAATACTTGAATTGTGTTATACCTGACTGCAAAGTGGAGGAGACTTATAAAGGCAAATAATGTAAGATTTCAGTAGTTACATGGATTGTCTGTCAAGAATTATAATAGGAGATTCCAAAAAGTCAGGGTGTTAAGTGACTAATTGTTGGGATTTGAAATGGTTACATAGTTACTTGGGGAAATCTTGAGACCATTATTGCATTTGGCAAGTGTTATTTTGAAAGCAGCTGATGGTGTCCTTGGGTCTGGGAAAGAAAAGAAAGTTCAAATTATCAGTAGTACAGAGTCATGTCTGGGACCAGACCTTCAGTTCAGTTCAGTCACTCATTCCTGTCCAACCCTTTGCAACCCCATAGGCTACAGCACACCAGGCTTCCCTGTCCATCACCGGACCTTCAGTGGCTGCCTAGTTACAATTTTGTATGCATGGATTGTGATTACTCCATTATAATTACAGTGAGTCATCATAATGTATGCTAGGGAATTTTCTTGTAGTGTTGCTCATGTCACATGTAATTGTTGTTGTTTAATCGCTAAGTCATGTTCAACTTTTGCAGCCCCAGGCTTCTCTGTCCTTCACTATCTCCCAGGGTTTGCTCAAATTCATGTTTGTTGAGTCAGTGATACTATCTAAATGTCTCATCGTCTTTGTCACCCTCTTTACCTTCTACCTTCAGTCTTTCTAAGAATCGAGGCCTTTTCCAATGCATCAGGTGGCCAAAGTATTGGAACTTCAGCTTCAGCATCAGTTCTTCCAACAAATATTTAGGGTTAATTTCCTTTAGAATTGACTGATTTGATCTCATTGCTGTCCAGGGGACTCTAAAGAATCTACTCCAGCACCACAACCAAAAACATCCATTCTTCAGCACTCAGCCTTCTTTATGGTCCAACTCTCACATCTGTACATAACTACTGGAAAAACCATAGGTTTGACTATATGGACACTTGTCAGCAGAGTGATGTCTCTGCTTTTCAATACACTGTCTAGATTTATCATAGCTTTCCTTCCAAGAAGCAAGTGTCTTAATTTCATGGCTGAAGTCACTGTCTACAGTGATTTTGGAGCCCAAGAAAAGAAAATCTGTCACTGCTTCCACTTTTTCTCCTTCTATTTGCCATGAAGCAATGGAATCAGATGCCTTGATCTTAGTTTTTTGAACATTGAGTTTTAAGCCAGCTTTTTCACTCTCCTCTTTTACCCTCATCCAGAGGCTCTTTATTTCCTCTACACTTCCTGTCATTAGAGTGGTATCTTCTGTATATGTGAGGTTGTTAATATTTCTCCCAGCAATCTTAATTCCAGCTTGTGATCCATCCAGCTCAGCATTTTGCATAATGTACTCTGTATATAAGTTAAATAAGAAGGGTGACAATATATAGCTTCATTGTACTCCTTTCCCAATTTGAACCAGTAAGTTTTCAAGGTTCTAACTGTTGCTTCTTGAGCCACAAACAGGTTTCTCAGGAGACAAGTAAGGTGGTCTGGTATTCCTATCTCTTTAAGAATTTTCCACAATTTGTTGTGATCCACATAGTCAAAGGCTTTAGCATAGTCAATGAAGCAGAAGTAGATATTTTTCTGTAATTCCCTTTCTTTCTATATGATCCAATTTGATCTCTGGCTCCTCTACCTTTTCTAAAGCCAGCTTGCACATCTGGAAGTTCTCAGTCCACATACTGCTGAAGCTTAGCTTGAAGGATTTTGTGCGTAACCTTGCTAGCATGAGAACTGAGTGCAATTGTATGGTACTTTGAACATTCTTTGGCACTGCCCTTCTTTGCAGTTGGAATGATAACTGATCTTTTCCAGTCCTTTGGCCACTGCTGTGTTTTCAAAATTTACTGACATATTGAGTGCAGCATTTTAACAGCATTATCTTTTGCAATTTTAGGTAGCTCAGTTGGAATTCCATCACCTCCACTAGCTTTGTTTGTAGTAATGCTTCCTAAGACCCTCTTGACTTCACACTCCAGGATGTCTGGCTCTAGGTGAGTGACCTTACCATTATGGTTATCCCAGTCATTAAGACCTTTTTTGCATAGTTCTTCTGAGTAGTCTTGTAACCTCTTCTTAATCTCTTCTGCTTCTCTTAGGTCCTTACCATTTCTGTCCTTTATTATGTCCATCTTTGCATGAAATTTTCCCTTAACATCTCCAATTTTCTTGAATAAGCCTCTAGTCTTTCCCATTCTATTTTTTTCCCTCTACTTCTTTGCATTGTACATATCACATCCAGAGTTATATAGAATAGTGATCACCAGCTCCATTTTATATGTGAACAAATGAGACTTCTAGAAGATTAATAACATGCAGCAGTTCCTACATCTGTAAGTAATGGATTCAGAATTGTCCCTGAAGTCTAATTTAACCTGGAAGCCTATATTGGTCAGTACTGGACTTCTCTCTATTCTCATACAGTGTCTATCACTGAGCTATCACTGGAAGGAAAGAAAGCTCTACCTTTGTAAACTGAGGGTTTTCCTATAAGCAGGATTGATAAATGACACAAATCTGGAAGAGCAGCAGTCCAGACTGGAGGTTGCACAGTCTTTATATTGTTGGCATTTACTCACAGAAACATTCTCATACTTTTGAAGGAAATACAGCTTTTTTTTCATTTGAATTCCATTTACATATCTTATAATTTTGGCATAATAGATTAGCTGTTGTGTGCAACGTCTGCAGCCATAGACTTGGCCATTCATTGATTATAGTAACTTAGTCAAGGTACTCAAACTCTCTGTGCCTCATTTTCTCTGCACCATATGTAAGATATGGGCAATGACTGTACCTGCCTGACAAATAGTTTAATATCAAATGCATCTATTTATGTGAATTGCTTATCACAAGTGCCTCACATGTAATATATGTGATGTAAATGATGATTCTTACTAAGGGTAAGCTGTTTGTTTTGCCTTTGGAGAATGATCTGTCCTTTTCATGGCAAGGTTAACAGGTATGACTTCATTTAATCCTAACAGCCCTATAAAGTATTTCATTTTTCATATGGAGAAACTGAGGCACAACAAAGAGACTAAACAATTTCTACAAGGTGTCAACTTTCAACTACCAGATCTTGTGACTATTGGCGGAGTGTTATTTCATCCCTCCTAATTTCTAAACATTCAGGAATTTCATGCAGACATGGCTTCAATGTGCAACACAGTGCTTCTTTCGGAAAAGAGCATCTTGCAGATTCACTCAGAGGGCTCACAGATCACACAAAGGCCCCTCAGCCTTCAGCATGGATAGGCAACTTCCAATAATTAGCAGGCTGCATCTTTGTTTTCTAGTAAAGGTATCTAAGCAATTTCTTCTCTCCAAATCTTTTGATATGGTAATACATCAGGGTCACTTCCAGCTGAATTTTTATGGATATAATTACCTGCAAGCGCAGGTGACATACTTTCTGCTTTCCTGTCTGATTTATAAATCAAAGCTTCGGCTCCACTTGGACATCAAAGATGTAATTTAACCTTTCAAATATTACCTTTTATTCTTAAAGAAAGAGAAAAGCTCAAAAAAATCAGTTTTTAAATTACCTTTTTATTCAATTTCATTAAGCTTTGGAAACAGATTTTTTTTTTTAATGCAGTCACTCAGCTGAACAGTTTAATGAGCAAGCCTTGCCAGCAGATGTTTGGCATTAGTGAAATTAGTGAAAACACAGTTTTATGTGAATCTGTCTAAAAATTCATCCAGATTGTTTGAGTGTGGTAATATATAGATCCTCTCTTCCAACTGACCCATCTCCTCCCTGATTCCCATGTAAACATTTCAAGAATTCTAAGTACCAAAAACAACTGAATTCACTTGAAAACTGTGGTTTATTTACTAAATGATGCTATGACAGTCAGTTAATCATTATTCAATAAAAATGCTTGAGGCCTACCTCGTTCTACAAAACCATAAATTCCAAGTGAACTTAATAATTAAATCATTTAATAAAACAATGAAGAAGACAATAAAAGTAAACGTGTGCTGGTATGCTGTAGAGGGAAGCATTTGCTTGCTTTAAAGAAAAAGAATGTAAAACATGAAGAAAAATTGGAAAAAAATGTAAAGCTTCTGAGCCAAAAATATACTGTAAATAAAATTTAAAGATAATGAACAATGTAAACACACACTCAAAATTCTAAATATAGAACAAAATTCAATATCTGTTAAAACAAAACAAAATGCCCCAATAAAATCAGCAACAAAAAGTGGACAAAGGAAGAAAAGAAACAGAAACGATCAAAAAGTTATGAAAAAGTTCAGTTTCATTAGTACCAAATAAATGCCATTTTATTGTTATCTATCATGAAAGTAAGTGGAATACAGGAGCATAAAAATGAAACAACAAAAGTGGAACTGCTCTGTTATTATATTTGGAAAATAATAAGAGTGTGATCTCAGGTTAGTGACATTATTGATTTTAATTTTTCATATGTTTGTTTTTCAAAATAACTAACAAATATTTTAATAACCAGAAGAACACATATGTTGTTATAAATTTTCATACAGATAACACTCTGAGTATTTCCACTAAAAGGCCAAATGCATATTTTCATGATGATCTCAGTGATCACCAAGATTCAGATCCATCTCAAACTGACAATTTCATGAGATACTGGTAAGCAACTTGCAACAGCTCTACCATCAGACTTTTATCAACAGTATTATACAGAACAAGCAATGGAACATGAAAAAAAGAGTGGAGCTGGCTTCAGGGTTATCTCTAGCTACCCTCAGAGGAAATAGTTTAATACGACTTTGAAAAACTTCCATCTGGCTGAATTTAGCTCTGGAACTCACATTTGGTCAGTTAGTATTCTATAAGACCTATTAGTATAGGCTATGTGAGTTCAGAACTAGCTTAAGCCATACCTTTTCTTTAATCTCTTCTGCCTAATGGACCTGCTTGCTGATTAAGGTGACCTCCTGGGGCTCACAGGGCACACCGTGTCTCCCTTTATCCCAGAACATATGGCATCATCTTGTTCATCATTTACTCTTTTTTCATGTGAGATGATTATGACTTTGAGTATAAAGTTATGATGTATTGTCTTATTTATCTTTTTGTACTTAATTTATATAAGGGTATGAGATCTGTAGTACTTAAACTGTTATTTGTTCTCCCAAGAATCAGTCTTATCATTCAAGAAAGATGCTGTCTAGAAACCAGAACCGCCTTGAAAGGGCATAATATATATTTGGGTAAATATTTAGCCAGACTCTCTTCTAAGTGCTCTCAACTTTTTTTAAACTTGTTTAAACATATATTATTTTTCTTTTTTAATATTTATTTATTTGGCTGCATCAGGTCTCAGTTACAGCACTCATATTTGATCTTCATTGCTGTATGCAAGGATCTTTAGTTGCAGTATTTGGGATCTAGTTCTCGGACAAGGGATCCCCCGCATTGGGAGCTCGGAGTCATAGCCACTAGACAACCAGGAAATTCTCTAAACATAAATTCGTTTTTTTTTTTTTAATTATTTTGTATTGGGGTATTCAGTTCAGTTCAGTTCAGTCACTCGGTTGTGTCCAACTCTTTGCGACCCCATGAACCACAGCACACCAGGCCTCACTATCCATCACCAACTGCCAGAGTCTACCCAAACCCATGTCTATTGAGTCGGTGATGCCATCCAACCATCTCATCCTCTGTCGTCCCCTTCACCTCATGCCCTCAATCTTTCCCAGCATTAGGGTCTTCTCAAATGAGTCAGCTCTTCACATCAGGTGGCCAAAGTATTGGAGTTTCAGCTTCAACGTCAGTCCTACCAATGAACACCCAGGACTGATCTCCTTTAGGATGGACTGGTTGGATCTCCCTGCAGTCCAAGGAACTCTCAAGAGTCTTCTCCAATACCACAGTTCAAAAGCTTAGCTGATTAGCAATGTGATAGTTTCAGGTGAATAGCAAAGGGTCTCAGCCATACATATACATGTATCTAGTCCAGGGGGTCGCTAAGAGTCAGACACAACTGAGCGACTTCACTTTCAGTTTTCACTTTCATGCATTGGAGAAGGAAATGGCAACCCACTCCAGTATTCTTGCCTGGAGAATCCCAGGGATGGGGGAGCCTGGTGGGCAGCCGTCTATGGGGTCGCACAGAGTTGGACACTACTGAAGCAACTTAGCAGCAGCAGCAGGATTCTTCCTCAAACTCCCCTTCCATCCAGGCTGCCACATAACTTTGAGCAGAGTTCCCTGTGCCTAACCACATATTAATGAATGAAATTTTGGGGTGCCATTGCCTTCTCCGAATTTGGTGTCAATTATGGGGTAGTCTAATCAAGAGCATTGTGTGTATAAGTGGCTGAGAAGACGACATTATAAGAGCAGAATATGATGGAGACTAGGTGGGCTGCAGTCTATGGGGTCGTGAAGAGTCGGACACGACTGAGCGACTTCACTTTCACTTTTCACTTTCATGCATTGGAGAAGGAAATGGCAACCCACTCCAGTGTTCTTGCCTGGAGAATGCCAGGGACGGGGGAGCCTGGTGGGCTGCCGTCTGTGGGGTCGCACAGAGTCGGACATGACTGAAGTGACACAGCAGCAGCAGCAAATTAATAAATAAACAAGCAAATATGGGCCATATTAAATGGGCATATATGTTGGGAGAAAAATAAAGCAGGCAAGAGTGAGCAGGTTTAAAGGCAGAGGGGGCTGTTTATTTAAGTTTATTTGGATTTTATTAGATTTGTTATGATGAGGTGTAACAGGCAAGGCATACTGTACTTCACATTCAGAGGACAGAGGAAGTAAAAGAACAGTCACAACTATATTATGTAAATGTTCCAGAATGAAGGTCTTTTCATCTGATACACTTGAATAGTCTTCTTTCTAAGAATAGGGACATTTCAATACTTCAAAAAGGCATCTAAGAATGAAAGGCTGTTTTTGCTCCTTTCATCAAGGCCTAGATTCATCAAGCCTTAACCATCAGCACATTGTTATCTTGTCTTAGTCACCTATCTTGGCTCTGAGCGACATGTACTATCTTCCTAGTGCCTCAGCATTAGCTCTGGGTTGTGACTGCATGGACTGTAACCCGTCAGGCTCCCCTGTTTATGGGATTTCCCAGGCAAGAATATTGGCATGAATTGCCATTTCCTCCCCCAGGGGATCTTCCCAACCCAGGGATTGAACCTGCATTTACTTCATTTCAGGCAGGTTCTTTACCACTGCACCACCTGGGAAATGCCTTGCAGGAAATAGGACCTCAAATTCTGTTTTGTACTCCACTCCTGGCCTGAACTGGGCCTGAACCAAGCAGCCTGTTTTGGACTTTGTCTCTGGAGGCAGTTTGTCAGAAAGGAAAAATTGTGAGTTGTGGAATCAGGCAGACATGACGCTGGAATCCATTTTCATCCTTGGTTGTGTGTGATCAGGCAGTGACTAAGTCTGTCTGCACACTGATTTTCTTCAGCTGATAATAATGATTGTGATTTTTTTACTTTTAGGGCCTCAGAATCATCAGGAGGTCTGGTAAAAATGCAGATTGCTTGACCCATTTCCAAGAGTTTCTAGTTAAGTAGGTCTGAGGGTGGAGAGAAAATTTCACATTTATAACAATCTGCTAGATTATGCTGCTGCCGTTCAGTGGGCTGCACTTTGGAAATCACTGATATAAAATTGTGAATATTGAAGTAGATCATATATTTACTCTATTTCCACAGACTCTGTACCAGGAAATGCCTCTTGGAGTGGTTTTCCTCCTATAACCAGTCCAGGCCATGATGACTCAGTACCCAAATCTTCGACCTCAACTTAAGCCCTGAGTCCAGCTTCCTTGCACATTTGTTAGAGCTCACAGCTTAAAGGGACAACCAGGCACTAAATTGCTTATGTGAACCTCCCAACTACAACAGGCTTGCCCCTAGCATTCTTATTAATGCTCTTATATTCTTTGACCTTCAGTTATCATATTTGTTTTCCTTACAATATAGATGTTTTTATAAATAAACTTGACTCTTTATGAAATTACCGTTTCTAAAGGACAGCAAGCCACAAAGCTATGCACAGCTTTCAAGCTGTTGGCATCATTTTATATTAAATTGCTAATTGTTATTAATTACCCTGGCATTTCTGGAAAGAACATTAATCTTGGCAGAGTCATTTTGTATTTGAATAGGAGCATCATTTGCCTCCCATCAAAAGAAATTTCTTTCTTGAGGGCTATTCATAAATGTGTCATTTATTGTAAATCACCACTTATGGGAACGAAATATAACATCTGGAGGAACATTGGTAAGGTCAGAGATGTCAGGGCTCATTTCAGCCCCCTTATATTTAGATCATTACTCTGTTCCCTTGCAGCACTATTAGAAGAGGAATACTGTTAGAAGAAGGGAGCAAAGTCTTTCATAACTGGAAAACTAAACGGGGGTAAATGCTGTCAATGATAATGTCATGTCCGACTCTTTGCAACTGTAGCCCACCATGCTCCTCTGTCCATGGAGAATTCTCCAGGCCAAGAGCACTGGAGTGGGTTGCCATTTCATACTCCAGGGGATCTTCCCAACCCAGGGATTGAACCTGCATCTCCTGTGTTAGCAGGCGGATTCTTTACCTCTGCACCACCTGGGAAGCCCGTCAATAATAATAATAACAATAACTGGTAAATGCATTGATTCCTATCATACGCCTGACAATATGATTAGTGCTTTACACACATGATCACTTTCAATCTTTACAATACAATGAAGTGGGTATTACTATGAATCCCATTTTACATATGAGAAAATTGAATTTTAGAGTAAATAAATTGTTCAGCAGGGATCAGCTGGTAAATGAAAAGGCTGGGACTTGCATTTAGGTCAGATTTGAATTTGTCAATTTTTGTGACAGAACCGGAGTTATTAATTGCAAATATGACATACTCCTTTGAAAAGTTAAGAGTTTCAATAGAGGAGATGATAGACATGCATGGTAAAGTGCAAGGCTGATTGTAACTTTGATATACTAGTCTCAAAATAACTTAACAGCTGAAACCAGAAGAAATAAATAATTGATTACATGGGAACAAACTGGGAAAATCTAGAATTTGAGCAGAAGCATTGAGTGTAAATTTTCTAGCACATGCTTAGTCACAACCTTATTTAGTCCATACTTGCTAACTGCCTTAAAAGTAGCACTTAACTGTGTCTTACTTTTTCTAAAAACGTATATTGATGACCTATTTCCTACACTGTGCGGTGAGGATTAGACTACGTCTGTAAGATCAGGCCACTCAAGATGGCTGTTCTCTTGCTCTCTGGACATTCCCTGATGTTACTGCCTGCTTCACCTGAACCCTGTTCACGTGACTGACCTTCCTACACACTTGGCCCTGCTTCAGTCAGTGATTGCTCTAACTTATTTACGTCAGAACATTTTCACCTGGAGAGTTTATCAAAGAAGCGGGGAGGGGTGTGCCCCTCTGCTGGTTTCCCTGGTAACGAACAAGCCAACCTGATGTCCATTCTGCCTGTAATTAGTAACCTCACCCCCGACCCTAGGAGCTAAGGTGGTCACTATGTTCTGTCCGCTGTCGGTCCTACTCTGTGAGATGTCGCTACAGGACCGTACTTCAGCCAGGTAAGCTCCCTCATCCATTAACCATTGGCGTCTCCGTCGCTGACTCCAGGCTCTTTCTTTGGTCTTAGAGCTGGGCCTGCACAGGGTTTACAGGCCTGCGGGGTGCAGGCGGGCAAGGGGCCAAGGACCTGGGGGACTGAGGCAACTCCCGTGAGCGCAAGATGTCGGGAAACGAGGTCGGGACGGAAAGTTGCAGGGTCGTCCGTCCCCTGGCGTGTGGGGCTGAAAGTGACGGGTGTCACCTCAGGGTAGCTGCTGTGTAATGTGGGGCCAGACAGTTGTGGGGAGATCCTGAAAGTTGCAGAGGAAATCCCAGGGGGGCGCTAACTAGTAGAATGTGGGGCTGTGTGGTGGCTTTCCTTGATGAATGGGGGCTGTCAAGCGAGTATGGAGAACTCACAGACACCCTAAGGCTGCTGGGGAGATGTCGGCTGCCATTACAATGGGGAAGCAGTTAGACAATGAGGCAGTAGCCACCGCTGTGGACTGGCCAGTGCTAAAGGCCACAGAGGCTGAGCTAAAAGGCAAGGCAAAGGTGAACTTGAAAACTGATTCCTGTTCCTATGAAATTGAGGCACGTGAATGCGAGTGAATCATGTGTATTATTATCCTTGTTCTTTGCTCAAACTGTATTGGCTTTGTATTCGATTACTTTTTGGTATATCTTTCCTTCTGTGAGTTAACTCTTTAGAAACTGAAAAAAATCCCTGAAAATGGCCACCATGAGAACCTTGACGTTCTAAAATTGTTTTTTGCATTTGCCATTAAAAGTTAGCTTTCTAGAAGGAACTGGTACTTCTCTTCTTGTGCCTTGGAGATGTAAATTATCTACTTGGGAATTAATTTCTTCTGAGCTCACTCTCAGGAAAAATGAGGCTTTTAAAATCTCTATCAGGAAAACTGTGATATCTCTGGTTCTACATAGGATATATGTTGTCTATGTGTACTTTATAAATATGAGGTGTCTCAGCTTCAAAAGGTCATTGCCAAGACTGGTTCATGGAGGAGATATGTTTAATTGACTTAAAAGAAATTAAGCTATGTGATTCTTATTAAAGAAACTGGCTCAAAATGATTTTCATGGTTATATAATCTGGGAAATATTCAGTACTGAATAATCTGGTGTTGAAACTATCTTAAGTTTGTTGATTTTATTAATATAGATATGACTTTAGAGTCATTGGTTTAAATACAACACTTCTGTTGTACCTAGGTTTACTGAAGGTCAAATACAATCTTATTATATCTGCTGCAAATTTGTCATCAAGGAATATAGCTTGATGAAACTTTAAATGTAACTGAGAGTTTTAGGTAAACTCTATAGGAATAAATGTTTTAGAAATTTCTATCTAAAAATAAGTCTCTTGAGATTTTAGCAATCTGAAACTAACCTAAGTTAAATAAAGGGAATTCATTGACTGAGTCATTTTAAATAGAAATAATAAGGGACATTGGAACATTAATTGCTGGGCAGGTCTGAATTTACCTACATTTGCCTTCTTCAGAGAGGAAGACTAAAGCATAAGTTCTCCAATTAAAAAAATGAGGTATGACCAACAGTTACATTGTGATCAGGAGTTTAACCATGGCTTTTTTTTTTTTTTTTTTTTCCAATGCAACATGTTTATTTTTATTTATTTATTTATTTATTTATTTATTTTTTAATTTTAAAATCTTTAATTCTTACATGTGTTCCCAAACATGAACCCCCCTCCCACCTCCCTCCCCATAACATCTCTGTGGGTCATCCCCATGCACCAGCCCCAAGCATGCTGTATCCTGCGTCAGACATAGACTAGCGATTCAATTCTTACATGATAGTATACATGATAGAATGCCATTCTCCCATATCATCCCACCCTCTCCCTCTCCCTCTGAGTCCAAAAGTCCGTTTTACACAGCTGCGTCTTTTTTCCTGTCTTGCATACAGGGTCGTCATTGCCATCTTTCTAAATTCCATATATATGTGTTAGTATACTGTATTGGTGTTTTTCTTTCTGGCTTACTTCACTCTGTATAATCGGCTCCAGTTTCATCCATCTCATCAGAACTGATTCAAATGAATTCTTTTTAATGGCTGAGTAATACTCCATTGTGTATATGTACCACTGCTTTCTTATCCATTCATCTGCTGATGGACATCTAGGTTGTTTCCATGTCCTGGCTATTATAAACAGTGCTGCGATGAACATTGGGGTACATGTGTCTCTTTCAGTTCTGGTTTCCTCGGTGTGTATGCCCAGCAGTGGGATTGCTGGGTCATAAGGGAGTTCTATTTGCAATTTTTTAAGGAATCTCCACACTGTTCTCCATAGTGGCTGTACTAGTTTGCATTCCCACCAACAGTGTAGGAGGGTTCCCTTTTCTCCACACCCTCTCCAGCATTTATTGCTTGCAGATTTTTGGATCGCAGCCATTCTGACTGGTGTGAAGTGGTACCTCATTGTGGTTTTGATTTGCATTTCTCTGATAATGAGTGATGTTGAGCATCTTTTCATGTGTTTGTTAGCCATCCGTATGTCTTCTTTGGAGAAATGTCTATTTAGTTCTTTGGCCCATTTTTTGATTGGGTCATTTATTTTTCTGGAATTGAGCTGCATAAGTTGCTTGTATATTTTTGAGATTAGTTGTTTGTCAGTTGCTTCATTTGCTATTATTTTCTCCCATTCAGAAGGCTGTCTTTTCACCTTGCTGATATTTTCCTTTGTTGTGCAGAAGCTTTTAATTTTAATTAGATCCCATTTGTTTATTTTTGCTTTTATTTCCAGAATTCTGGGAGGTGGATCATAGAGGATCCTGCTGTGATTTATGTCGGAGAGTGTTTTGCCTATGTTCTCCTCTAGGAGTTTTATAGTTTCTGGTCTTACATTTAGATCTTTAATCCATTTTGAGTTTATTTTTGTGTGCGGTGTTAGAAAGTGATCTAGTTTCATTCTTTTACAAGTGGTTGACCAGTTTTCCCAGCACCACTTGTTAAAGAGATTGTCTTTACTCCATTGTATATTCTTGCCTCCTTTGTCAAAGATAAGGTGGCTTTTAAAGTCTTTTGTCGTATATGTAGCTGGTTATTGTATGCTAATACATCTGTGAGAGAGCTTCATTTTCAAGAAGATTCATAGGAAGTTCCTTCTGAAAAGTACAGGTCTCTGATCAATTTCAGATCATATTAGATAAGAAATTAAAGAATTCTAACAGAAAACCTGATGGCTTCATAAAATAAGTAGAAAGAATTGGTTACCAAGTGAAATGGTGAATACAGTTAGGATTTGTATGTTTTTTGTCTGGAATATTAATAGTTTGATCTGTGTTTTCAAGATATAGGGAAGTCCTTCCCCCATTAAGTTTAGTTATGATTTCAGCAGTTTGGTAAATTACAACTAGAAGTGAAACATTTTTCTTTCTCTCTCGTCCCTCCAGGAATTGCTCTTGGTTTCCGAGCAGCTTTATTAGGCTAGTGGGAAAGACTGTCTCTTGGTATGTGTGGTAACCTTTATTTTAGGGACTTCTAGAAGAGGTCCACTGAGGTAGAGCCTGATGGCAGGCCTCTGGAATGCCTTTCTTGCTTTGAGAAGCCTTTTGGGAATTCAGTCTGAGGCTGAATTTCACCACGACTAGGTTGGAGAAGCCTGTGTGGTCAATTGAGCAGACTTATTTTGCATACAAATTAGCCTTGATTTGGTATGTTGGGTAGTGATGAGGATACTTTAGGGAGAAAAATATTATGTTTTGGTAGATATTAACTTCTACACATGTTCACTGAAGTCTATATATATGAAATCTATTGTGTTAGCCACACTTTTGCCCTGATATTCAGAAGAAAAAGATTATCTATTGAAGCTGTCACAGAGTATAACTACTTATGATGTGTCACTGCTTGCTTTAAGTCTGCCACTAAAAGCACATGTACAAAGTCTGTAACAATTTGGTGTAAGGGATAAAATGTATAGCCTATAAAATGTTTCCCCTTAACAAACCTCTGAACTTACTCACAGTTTCTGATCAGTTTTGCTCCAACACCGATAACTAGGAAAATACGAAGGAAGCCTAGTGCCAAGGATCATGATCTGGGTCCAGGGCATGCAGCATTCACTCTGGCTTCGAGGTGTGTACACTTGGTTTACTGAAAGATTTGCAATGAAAATGGGAAAATAATGGAAAAAAATTTCATATGTGGAGGTACTGAGTAAGTCATTCTGGTCTATAAATTATTTAGCTTAAACTTTACAGTGACCTGTTTCGTGGCATATGGAACACACACTGTATATCTGCTTTGGCCATTGTGGAAAGGAATACATTTGAAAGTCAAAATGTTGTACCGGTGGTTCAGACAGCCAAGATAAAACTAGGTGGTCATTATAGACGTGATTTTTGTACAGATTCCTGTATTATTGAAAACCTGAGTTTTCTGAACTGTATTGCAAACCAGGACAAAAACCATAGGCAGGTGTGGTATCATCTCTGAAGGCATTACTGCTTGTATTTTGCTTGTCATGGTCTCCCCTGTGTTGTGCCTGTTAAATGTCTTACATTTTATCCCTAGCTTGAGTGATGGAAATCCATTTGAGGACTGGGTAGCAACAATGGCTTCACAGTGAAATAAGTCTAATTGCTGGGGTCTACAGTGAGATGCCATTGTCGTCTTCCTCTGGACTTCAAAGAAAAATAGACCTGGCTAATGTGACCATGTGGGGACAATTGTTAATGTGGGTGCTGGGGAGAGGGGAAGACCCTTACCTTCTCTCTGTCCAGAACGTCAATATAGCAGAAGGATCTCATAGATAAACATTCCTATACAACACATCATACACTTTGCCAGGGTGACTGCCCATAAGCCCCTGGGCTACGCTGTGTGGAATGGAATAAGCTGGCTTGTGGACACACAAGTCCACCTAGTGGGATTAACTGGTTTTCATTTAGAGAGAATAGGTCCACCCTAGTGGCACTCAGTATGACATGAGGTGATTGACCTGTGCTATGACTGCTGACTCCTGGCCAGGCCATCAGAATGTTTCTTTTAGAGCCAGAACCTTCACTTCTTATGGGGGAAGCTCTGGAACTGTGAAAACCCGGGTGGCCAGACCTTCCTTATGACTGTGCAAGTTGCTGCTTTCATGGCCTCCCTCTCCATTGACAGGTAAGCACTTGGCTCCAGAATGTGCCCACGTCCTGGCATGTGACTCCTGTTAGCATGCTAGGTGTCTTAGTTATCATGCTCTTTGGCTGTTGTTATCTATATTGTATTTGTGATATCTGATTGCAGTGCCTTTCTGCATACCTGACCCCAGGGATATTGTGGAGACCAGGATTGTAAAGGGTTGTGCAGGTTGTATAGGGGTGGGGTGTATCATCAAGCCACCCAAGATGGCTGTTCTCTTGCTCACACATCCCCTGCTCCACCAGTGCCTGCCTCACCTATACTTACCTTACTGAACTCCCTACATACTTGACTCCGGTCCAGCTAGTGTTTGCTCTAATCTTTGGATCAGAACGTCTCCATCATGAGAGTTTACCAAAGAGGTGGTGAGGGCCGTACCCCTCTGCTGGTTTCCCTGGTAACCAGTGAGCCAACCTGATGTTAGTTCCCCAAATGACTGATAACTTCCCTCGTCCCCTTGGGGGCGAAGGCTGCTTCCATGTCCTGCTCCTGATCTGCCACGTGTTGGGTGGTCACTTCAGGACCTTGTTTCAGATGTGTAAGCTCCTTCATTAAACCATGATGTCTCTGTTGCTGATTCTGGGCTCTCTCTTCGGTCCCGAAGCTGAGTGTGTACAAGCCTTGCAGGCCTGTGGGATGTAGCCCAACACTATCAAATAAAATAACATTTTGAGACTAACGGTTGATTTGTTATGAGAATTATGTAAATAGTAACTTGTTTGAGAAAGCTAACAAGTGATGGGGTACATTTGATAGTAATAAAATTCCAGAATATTATAGCTTTGATAGATAGATGGTAGTGAGAAAATTTCAGAATACTCTATAGCTTGAACAGCACGATTCAAGTAAAGGCTACCACGCATGTTTGAGAAGGATTGCCCAGAATGAATGGAGCTTAGAGTGCATTGGGGTCTGTGGGAGGAGATATGTGGAAAGAAAGATGGTGAACTTGTTTGAAGGAACCTGTATGCCAAGTCAGAGAATGTACACTTTGCTCTGTACGTAAAACTGAACAACTGAGAAGGTTGTGAAAGTGACCTGTCATGATTAGAGCTACTCCTATCAAAATGTGGACTCAAATATAATGCATAAATTGGTGCAGAGAAAACTCATGGACAGAGTTGGTTAGGCTCCTGCTCTAATGACACACAGGAGAGAGGAAATGGTCATCTATGTGTGTGAAATGAAAATGGGTAGTTGGGAGTAGAAAGTCTGCGTGAGGTGCTGGAACTTGGTGAACAGATTGGAAAGGAAGCACAGGGATAAACAGGAGGCAAAGGTGATTAAGGTTTGTTATCTGAGTACTGAGCTTTGATTAGGAAAATAACATCTTCCTTTCTAACAAAACTAGGTCCACGTAGCCTCTTTAGTGGAATAATGAAAATATTCTAGAATAATTTTTATTGGATGCTTACAAAGAACCATTTCATACACATTATAGCATTTTAGCCTTTTAAACCCTGACAAAGTTGATATTGCTCTTCTCACTTTAGGTATTAGAAGGGTGAGTGGTGTAATAACTTTCTCAAGAACATGCAATAACAAATTCTGACTGTAGTTTAGGATTACTTGATGTTAGAACTTAATATTCTTTCTATGACTCCATTGTGCTTCTCAAAGAATAAAGTGTAGCATTTTGCTGGTTAAGTGTTTCCCTGCAGGTCTGAGTGAATATATTGAGGAGATTATCCTAAGGACAATGGGAGTCATTATTTTCTATAATATGTTAAGAAAAGTTCCCCCAAAGCATTGACATAATTTTAATAACTCCTATATTGATATAATACTTTATAGTTTAAAAGATTGTTTACACTTATAAAATCAATGTATTCTTATATTAGTCCTGTTAGGTAAGCAAAACAGGTAGTATTATCAGCATTTTGCAGGGGATGACATTGGGGCTTATAGAGAGATGACAAATAACATCCAAGTTCGTGCATTCAGAAAATAGTAATGTTGAATCTAGAAGTCAGTCTCTAAACCACTCCCAATGCCGTTTCCTGTATTTCAAATAGTTGTAAGTAAAAGACATTAACTTACCCTGTCACCAAAAAAAAAAAAAAAAAAAAAGCCAATGAAAGATAGAATTGATATAAGAAAGAATTTGTAGTTGTCGTTCAGTCGCTAAGTTGTGTCCAACTCTTTGTGATCCCATGGCCTGTAGCATGCCAGGCTCCCCTGTCCTCCACTATTTCCCAGGATTTGCTCAAATTCATATCCATTGAGTCAGTGATGTTATCTAACCATCTAATCCTCTGTTGCCCCCTTCTCCTTTTGCCTTCAGTCTTTCTCAGCATCAGGGTTGGAAAGCATAGATGTTCTTTATACATAGCATTTTGGCAATAAGTGGAAGGAGGGGATATGACATGAGACATGTTTCCTTCCTGTGTTGCAGTAGTCAGACTCCCGCACAAAGTGCTCTTGGCATCAGTGGTCACTACCATTATATTAATACCTACTTGGGGAAACTTCTCCTTCCAGTTAAAATAGGGTAACAAAATTAGATTTATCTTTCTTCTCGGAACAATCAGCACATTTTCAGAACTCTGGAAATAAGACAAAGAAGGATAGTGATATCTGAGAAATGGAAACAAATGATATGAGTTCAGCTTAAAGTCTTGTGATAATTGTTAATCTTCTGAGTAGTGAAAGGATGCTGAGGCACAGCCCAGGAGACTCTGTGAGATAAGGGAGATTGGAATAAGAGTGTAAATTCACATGATAAAGTATGAAAGAGGAGAAAACTTCAGAGTGAGAAATACAGATTTCTTATAGGGAAACTCACAAGAAATCAGTTGAGTACCGATTAGGGCATAAGTTGTGAAAAAAATATACGAAACTGGGGAAAATTATCCACAATCTTAGTGCCTGGCATTGACAGAGAACCAGGAATAATGCCAGTTCGCATCAGACTCATTTGGTTTGGGGCGGAGTACACAAATGAGACTTGGCTGCGTAGCAGGGAGAAATCAACTGCAGGATTGGCAGCGTTTCAGTCCTACCTAAAGCACAACAGCAAGATGTGAAAGGATAAAACTACCTACAATCTAATTAGATGTGTTCCAGAACAAAGCTCAGAATATTCATGTGACTATATAAATTATCCAGGACCAAAAAGGTAAAATCGCATCCAATTAAAAATTATCAGTTGCTCAAAAGAAGCAGAAAAATAGAAGCTTTCATGAGTAACTAAGTCAACCATAGCTGACATAGCTATTAGAATTAAGAGAGAAGGAAACTCAGAGTTTTATAATTACATTATAAACTTAAGGTTGAAAACTTAAGAGACTTGAAAGATAAATATGACCAAGATTGAATTCTGGTTATAAAAACTGCAGTGTCTGAGATGGAAATCTTACATATAAGATTAATGGCAGGTTAATATTGAAGAAAAGATGAGTGAACTTAGAAACATAAAAATAAATTATCCAAAATAAATTAGAGAAAAAGGAATAATAAAAGCAAATGAGCAGACCATCATTTAGCTGCAGGATGATATGAAGTAGCCTAATACATGTGCAATTAGAATCTCTTATAGGAATGCCAAAAGATATTTGAAAATATAATGGCCCCGAATTATATACACATAAATGCAAAAAACTTAATGACCTCAAACACAAGAATATTAGGAAAAATTTTACCGATATACATCATAATCAAATTAATCAAAACCAGTGATAAAAAGAAACCTTTAAAAAGAGGTTAAAGAATATATTTAAGTATAGAGGAATGAGAAAATAAGGATATAGAATTACAGCATATTTTCTTATCAGAAATAATGAAAGTGATAGTGGAGCAAATCTTTATAAAGTATTAATATTAAAAAACTTCTGAAAGTTCTAGCCATTTAATAAATACATTTTAAAAGGTATGCAAATTGAAGTAGAAGTAAAAACTCTTTATTCACAGATGACATCAGTGTTTATGTAAGGAGTCCAATATAAGCCAAAATCATGCACAAATGGTCTGGTAGACCTAAAAAATCAGTTTAGCAAGGTTGCAGGATATAAGATCAATATTAGAAACACACGTATCTTTCTGTACAGTAGCAAAAATAATTCGCTGAATTTTTGAAATACAATTTGCAACAGTATTGAAAATTTGCAACACTTATAGATAAACATAAAAGATATGGAACACCTTTTCAAGTGAATTCTATAAAACTTTGCAAAGAGAAGCTGAATAAGATACAAGTGGAAGCAGAGCTATATCATTTTCATGGGCTTAAAGACTCAATATTGTTAAGATGTCAGCTTCCCCTAAATTGATCTAAAGAGTCTACGCAAGACGAATCAAAACTCTAGTACTTTTTTAGAAATTTGTAAACTAATTTTAAGATTCACAAAAAGATGCAGAGGACCTAAATTAGTCAGAACAACACTACAGTCAAATCAAGAGTCCATAAATACTCTCACTTACATGTGTAACATATTTTCAAGGAAATTTTGGCAGTGATGGTATGTTCACACTAGTTATCATGATCATTTTCTCAGTGTCAGATTTATCAAATCAAACAGTTAGTTATACACAACCTACTTTATCAATTATACCTCAACAAGCTGTTAAAAGTATACATCTTTCTGTACATAAAGAAGACAACACAAACGGTAATTTCATGTCTGAATATTTATTTTTCTATGCTTCTCCCTCTAGGCCTCCTCCCTCCTTTCTTTTCTATCTTTCATCCTCCACTGAAGCTTTTCTTCATTTTATAGCCTCTGAAAAAGTTGAGAAGATTTCATTTGATTCCTTCCTATTGCTGCTACAGGTGATTGTTCCCAGAGCTCCCAAGGCCAAATGGAATAAGCACAGGCTTTGGGATTTAGATGGCAGTGAACTCAAACCCCTGCTTTGTCTCTTCCCATCTGTGCGATTTGAAGCAAGTCACTTATTCTCAATTAACCTCATCTGAAAAAGAATATTTTTAGATATCTGTGAGGATGACATATGATTTACACCTAGATATTATGTCCCTTGAAGATTCTTTATCTCCTTGAGCCTCAGTTTCCTAATCTTGGGGAAAATAAAGGACGTGGGGGGAAATAAAGGACTTAGGGGAAAGTCCAGCTATTCTCTTAAAGACAATATAGGGATTAAATACAGATAATGCATGATAATGTTTCTGGCTCTTAATTCTAAATATCATAACTTATCTTCCTCTGTTTAAAGAAGAGTCTCTCCATTGCATCTCTCCAAGAAGATATAACACTAGTGTTCTCTTTTGTGCAAAAGTAGAGTTATACATTTAATAATGTTAGAGTTGAAAGTTACCTTAAGATACTTTGGTTTCAAAACTTATATTTCCTTGATTATAGAATGCTACAGTGCACAAACCCCCAAAAAAGGAATTGGATAATTCAAGCCTGCCTGGAAATTTCTGTGGCTCTCAAACCATTATTCTTTGTGCCATGAATTGTGTATTGGGTTGGCCAAAAACTTCATTGAGGTTTTTTCCATCATATGTTACAGAAAAACCCAAAGGAACTTTTTGGCCAGTCCAGTATAATTAGTAGAAACCTCCTTTGCTCTCCAAGAATTCAGCGGTCCTGATCCTTCAGGAAAACTGTCTACTGCTTGTAGGCTATTTCATTATTGCTCCCCTGCCTTGAGAAGCCGTCTCTGTCTCCCCTGCTGCTCTTTGCCAGTCTGACTGCTCAGAGTAATGAGGTCCAACCGGAAGCCCCAAGTTTTTCCTGTCATTGTAGCTTTTTATTTGTGTCTTTGCCTGAGCTTCCTTTTGTCAATAGAAGTCAAGTCGAGAGCCATCGTTTCCAAGCAGCCCAGCCAGGCTCTACACTTTTAATGACATCATTTTACCAGGAATTGAACAGATCCCTGATTGGGCTGGATAAATTGTCGAAACAGAGTTGAACTTTTTTCACAAGCTGATGCAACCTGCTGGGGCACTCATAAGGGGGAGAACAGCGACTCTGCTTCCTACAGGGATCCAGAGTCAGGGCTATAGAAGAGCAGGCCTTGGTTTCCCTTCTCCTGGAGTTATAATCTGCATAACCCCCTGGGGCCTCTCACCAACTGGAATTACATAGGCATCTTCAGCTCTGCACAGCTTAAAGAAAGCATATATCTTCCCCTTCAAACTTTGTTCTCTGACACCTCATTACCACTATCTCAAGTCCTGTTACAGGGAAAGAAGAGATGCTGAAGTCTGTGTGGGCAAATATATGGGGAAGAAATCGTGGAAGGGAAAAGTGAAAGGGTTTTGTCTGAATTAAGACTGGTCTGGAGACTTAACAATTACTATATCCTTTAATCATCAAACAGTCCTTTGAGATACCATTATTCCTATTCCTCAGATAAGGAAACTGAGTTTTAGAACAGGAGTCCACAAACTCTGGGGTTTAATGACTGATGATCTGAGATGCAGCTTATGTAATAATAATAGAAATAAAATACACAAGAGTTGTATGTGCTTAAATCATCTCGAGGCCATCCATGGAGAAAATGTCTTCCATGAAATCAGTCCCTGATGCCAAAAAGGTTGGGGACTGGAGTTTTAGAAAACTTCTATGACTCACTGAAAGGCCACAGACCACATGAAAGTGGAAATAATTGAATTTTCATCTCATGAATGACAATGTAAATACCAGTGTAAATGCCAAATACATATTAATATGTGCATTGTTAAATACAGTGAAGGACAAATGTTGGCATGAAGTTCTTCTATACTTAAATTATCTTTCTAGACATGATCACTATACTGTCTTTAACACCCTAACAACTTGACTTTTTTTTTTTAATCAATTTAGTATTCAAGCAGTTCCATTTAAGGTTTTTCATGTCCCTTCATTCTCCCAAGCTTTAGATTTCCGGTTACTTCAAAAGTTCAAAACAATATCAAAGCTGAGTTCAGGGACTGACAGGGAGAACTATAATGGATAATTCAGAATAAAAATTCTTCTTAATTGAAATAACCAACATTTATGTAGTGCATTACAAATTACCAAAACTACCCTTCTAGGTGATTTTATTCATCCTTACAAAGGAAATTCTGTAAAAGAATATTTTTTTAATGGTTGAAACTGAAGCATTAGAAAAGGAAAAGTGCCTTCTAATACATCTAACCCTTACTTTTAACAAATTGATATTGGGTACTTGACAGAATTTAGTCAGCCAATAAACAACTAAGCAAGACACCTACTGGCTTGATCTGACTCTATCCATGTTATTTCTGCTAAAACATTTTGCCTCCTTTAAAGTAATCAATTGACTAATACACCACTCTTAATTTTTAAGCTCTTTACAAGCTTCATAAAACCTGGACTATACCCTCTTTGGATTCCTTTCATCATTGGAATCATTCTTGCCACTTAAACGTGGCTAATATCAGCTAACAAATTTCAATTATGATCAACATAGTTTGATCAATTTGTCAGAGAGGTTATAGTAAGACTGCAGAAATAGCCACAGATTATCCCTTATCTCCCTTGGCCTTTGAAAGTGCCCTCTCACATTGATACTGGGGTGGCTTTGTCACCTGTTTTGTCCAGCGGGATATTACTAGAGTGAGCAAACAGACTTACAAAGCGCTCATATGTGAGGCTTACTGCTGTGGGAACTCTGCCACTACCTCACTATGACAGACACTTAGCCTGTGAATTATCCCAGGAGGCTCTTTCATCCTGAGTGTCTGAGTGCCAGACTGAAGTGAGGTCATCCTTGATCATCTAGCCACCAGCCAACTGCCAGTTGACTTGAAATAGATGAGTAAGTCCAAAAGAGATCTGCCAAGTCAGACCAGAACTGCCACACGACCCACAGATCATGATTTGTTTAAGTGGTAGTTGTTTCAGCCACTAAATTGAAGAGTGTTTGTTAAATGTCAAAAGTGAACTAATATGAAATGTCTCTACTTACAACCTCATATATATTTTCTACTAAAGGGTGCTACATTATGAAGCCCTCTCAAGTTTGAAGCATAGGCTAAGTGGGTCACTGGTCTCCTCCTTCTAACATTCTTAGAATTCTTAAAGAATATAAATCTGTTGATTCCAGCCCTCATCTATTTTCATTGCCACAGAAAAGTAGACTGTGCTATGTTGATCTAAACCTTGCTGTTGCTGCTGCTAAGTCTCTTCAGTGGTGTCCGACTCTGTGCGACCCCATAGACGGCAGCCCACCAGGCTCCCACGTCCCTGGGATTCTCCAGGCAAGAACACTGCAGTGGGTTGCCATTTCCTTCTCCAATGCATGAAAGTGAAAAGTGAAAGGGAAGTCACTCAGTCCTGTCCGACTCTTCATGACCCCATGGACTGCAGCCCACCAGGCTCCTCAGTCCATGGGATCTTCCAGGCAAGAGTACTGGAGTGGAGTGCCATTGCCTTCTCCCTAAACCTTGCTACTGTGTCCTTAATTGTTGATTTTGCTATTATATGGTGTTTCTTTTCCTCTCACCTCAAAGCTTTTGACTTCAAATAATATGTACTCATATGTTGTTCTTTGTTTATGTGTTATGTGAAAATATATAAGTTTGTTTGGGGAGGTTTCCCCAACATGTCTCAAAAGTCAGTAGTTTTGCTCTATCAACTTATTTGCATGGTACTATGGGGTAACTTAAACCACAGGTCATCTCTTAGAAAAGTTGCTACTTCTTACTTAGGCCACCCTATATAGTTTGCTCCATGATGACTTTTAGCAGTTATTTATGTTTGGGCATCCTAATTAATATATTCTTAATCTACTTTCAACCCCAGACTAATGTCTTTATTCTCAAAACTTAATAAGCAGCATGAAACATCATCAGTAGCCTAGCATTGTGCTTAAGGATGTGAGACTTGTGTCTGCCTAAGATCAAGTGAGTCATCACCTCCCTGGAGATTTCCTTAACACTTATATTAATAACTATCCCCTAGTGCTGTTGTGAATACTCAGTCAGACAGTTATTATAAGTTGCATAGTTTGCATCTGATGTAAAGGAAACCTGGGCTTGTGGCTCAGATGGTAAAGAATCCTCTTTTCAGTTCTATTACTCAGTCGTGTCTGACCCTGCAACCCCACAGACTGCGGCATGCCAGGCTTCCCTGTCCATTTCCAACTCCCAGACCTTACTCAAACTCATGCCCATTGTGTCAGTGATGCCATCCAACCATCTCATCCTCCGGCCCCTTCTTCTCCTGCCTTCAGGCTTTCTCAGCATCAGGGTCTTTTCAAATGAGTCAGTACTTCACATCAGGTGGCCAAAGTTTTGGAGTTTCAGCTTCAACATCAGTCCTTCCAATGAACATTCCAGACTGATTTCCTTTAGCACGGGCTGGTTCAATCTCCTTGCAGTCCAAGGGACTCTCAAGAGTCTTCTCCAACACCACAGTTTCAAAAGCATCAATTCTTTGGCGCTCAGTTTTCTTTATAATCCAACTCTCACATCTATGCATGACTACTGGAAAAACCACAGCATTGACTAGATGGACCTTTGTTGGTAAACTAATGTCTCTGCTTTTTTATATGTTGTCTAGGTTGGTCCTAGGTTTCCTTCCAAGGAGCAAGCATCTTTTAATTTTGTGGCTGCCATCACCATCTGCAGTGATTTTGGAGCCCCCAAAAATAAAGTCTCTCAATGTTTCCATTGTTTCCGCATTTACTTGCCATAAAGTGATGGGACTGGATGCCATAAACTTAGCTTTCTGAATGTTGCGTTTTAAGCCAGCGTTTTCACTCTCCTCTTTCAGTTTCACCAAAAGGCTGTTTAGTTCCTCTTCACTTTCTGCCATTAAGGGTGATGTCATCTGCATATCTGAGGTTATTGATATTTCTCCTGGCAATCTTAATTCCAATTCCTGCTTCATCCAGCTGAGCTTTTTGCATGATGTAATCTGCATAGTAGTTAAATAAGCAGGGTGACAATATACAGCTGTGAAGTACTCCTTTTCCAATTTGGAACCAGTCCATTGTTCCATGTCTGGTTCTAACTGTTGCTTCTTGACCTGCATACAGATTTCTCAAGAGGCAGGTAAGGTGGTCTGGTATTCCCACCTCTTTAGGAATTTTCCACAGTTTGTTGTGATCCACACAGTCAAAAGCATTGGCAGAGTCAATAAAGCAGTTTTTCTTGAACTCTCTTGCTTTTTCTATGATCCAGCAGATGTTGGCAATTTGATCTCTGGTTCTTCTGCCTTTTCTAAATACAGCTTGAACAACTGGAATTTTTTTTGTTCATGTACTGTTGAAGCCTTGCTTGGAGAATTTTGAGCATTACTTTGCTAGTGTGTGAGATGAGTGCAATTGTGCAATAGTTTGAACATTCTTTAGCAATGCTTTTCTTTGGGATTGAAATGAAAACCAACCTTTTCAAGTCCTGGGGCCACTCCTGAGTTTTCCAAATTTACTGGCATATTTAGTGCAGCACTTGCATAGTATCATCTTTTAGGATTTGAAATAGCTCAACTGGAATTCCATCGTCTCCACTAGCTTTGTTCATAGTGATGCTTCCTAAGGCTCACTTGACTTCAGACTCCAGGATGTCTGACTATAAGTGAGTGATCACATCATTGTGATTATCTAGGTGATAAAGATCTTTTCTTGAATAGTTCTTTTGTTTTTCCTTACCACCTTTTCTTAATATCTTCTGCTTCTGTTAGGTCCTTACTGTTTCTGTCCTTTATTGTGCCCATCTTTGCATGAAATGCTCCCTTGGTATCTCTAATTTTCTTGAAGAGATCTCTAGCCTTTCCCATTCTAATTTTCCCCCCATTTCTTTGCATTGATCACTGAGGAACACTTTCTTATCTCTCTGTGCTATTCTTTGGAACTTTGCATTAAGATGGATATTTCTCTCTTTTTCTCCTTTGCCTTTAACTTCTCTCTCTTTTTTTTTTTTCTCAGCTATTGGTAAGGCCTCCTCAGACAACCATTTTACCTTTTTGCATTTCTTTTTCTTTGGGACGGTCATGATCATTACCTTCTGTATATTGTCCCGAACCTCTGTCCATAGTTCTTCAGGCATTGTCTATCAGATCTAATCTCTTGAATCTATTTGTCACTTCCAGTGTATAATCGTAAAGGATTTGATGTAGGTCATACCTGAATGGTGTAGTGGTTTTCCCTACTTTCTTCAATTTAAGTCTGAATTGCCAATAAGAAGTTCATGATCTGAGCCACAGTCAGCTCCTAGTCTTATTTGTGCTGACTGTTTAGAGCTCCATCTTTGGCTGCAAAGAATATAATCAATCTAATTTTTGTGTTGACCATTTGGTGATGTCCATGTGTAGAGTCATCTCTTGTGTTGTTGGAAGAGGGTGTTTGCTATGACCAGTGTGTTCTCTTGGCAAAACTGTGTTAGCCTTTGCCCTGCTTCATTTTGTAGTCCAAGGCCGGACTTGCCTATTATTCCAGATATCTCTTGACTTCATATCTTTCCATTCCAGTCTCCTATAATAAAAAGGACATCTTTGTTTGGTGTTAGTCCTAGAAGGTCTTGTATGTCCTCATAGAATCATTCAACTTCAGCTTCTTCAGCATTATTGGTTGGGGCATAGACTTGGATTACTGTGATATTGAATGGTTTGCCTTGGACATGAGTAGAGATCATTCTGTCATTTTTGAGATTGTACCCAAGTACCTAATTTCAGACTCTTTTGTTGACTATGATGGCTGCTCCATTTCTTCTAAGAGATTCTTGCCCACTGTATTAGATATAATGGTCATCTGAATTAATTTGCCCATTCTAGCCCGTTTTAGTTCACTGATTCCTAAAATGTCGATGTTCACTCTTGCTATCCCCTGTTTGACTGCTTCCAATTTACCTTGATTTATGGAGCTAACGTTCCAGGTTCCTATGCAATATTGCTCTTTACAGCATCTGACTTTACTTCCATCACCAGTCACATCCACAACTGGACATCGTTTTCACTTTGGTTCTGTCTCTTCATTCTTTCTGGAGTTATTTCTCCATTTTACTCTAGTAGCATATGGGACACCTACTGACTTGGGGAGTTCATCTTTCAGTGTCCTATCTTTTTGCCTTTTTATACTGTTCATTGGGTTTTCAAGGAAAGAATACTGAAGTGATTTGCCATTGCCTTCTCCAGTGGACCACATTTTGTCAGAACTCTCCACCATGACCCATCCATCTTGGATGACCCTACACAGCATAGCTCACAGTTGCATTGAGTTAGACAAGGCTGTGGTCCCTATGATCAGTTTGGTTAGTTTTCTGTGATGGGGGTTTTCATTCTGTCTGCCCTCTGATGAATAAGGATAAGAGGCTTATGGAAGCTTCCTGATGGGAGAGACTGTGAGGAAACTGGGTCTTGTTCTGATGGACAGGGCCATGATCAGTTCAGTTCTGTTCAGTCACTCAGTCATGTCCGACTCTTGTGATCCATGGACCACAGCACACCAGGCTTCCCTGTCCATCGCTAATTCCCGGGGCTGCTTAAACTCATGTCCATCAAGTTGGTGATGTCATCCAACCATCTCATCTTCTGTCTTCTCTTTCTCCTCCTGCCTTCAATCTTTCCCAGCATCAGGCTATTTCCAGTGAGTCAGGTTGTCACATCAGATGGCCAAATTTTTGGAGCTTTAGCATCAGTCCTTCCAATGAATATTCAAAACTGATTTCTTTTAGGATTGGCTGGTTGTATCTCCTTGCAGTCCAAGGAACTCTCAAGAGTTCTCCAACACTGCAGTTCAAAAGCATCAGTTCTTCAGTGCTCAGCTTTCTTTACGGGCCACAGTCAGTAAATCTTCAGTCCAATTTTTTATTAATGGGCAGGGTTGTGTTCTGTCCCTGTTTTTGCCCTGAGGCCAAACTGTCGACCCATGCCTCTGTAGGAGACTCTTGGACACTCACAGGCAAGTCTGGCTCAGCCTCCCACTGGCCTCCAAATTCAAATTACCTGGGGTTCTCAGTCCCTTTGGCAAGCCCCAGGTTGGAAAATCTGTTGTGGGTCCTAGAACTGTCTTAACAGTGTGAGAATTTCTTTGGTATAACTGTTCTGCAGTTTGTGGGTCATCTGCTCGGTGGGGCTAATGGCAACCTCTTCCCAGAGGGCTTATGACCCAGGTATGCTGCATGCAGATCCCCTGTCTCAGCAGCATGCCACTGCTGACCTGTGCCTCCGCAGGAGACGCTCAAAAGCAGGTCTGCCTCAGTCTCTGTGAGGCCTCTGGGTCCTGGTGTGCATTAGTTGGATTAGTGATGCATTAGTTGGATTCATTATGTATTCTGTAGTTGAGGACATTGGAAGAAAGTAAATTAGTTGAGGGGCTTCCCTGGTGGCTCAGAGGGTAAAGCGCCTGCATGTAATGGGGGAGACTCAGGTTCAATCCCTGGGTCGGGAAGTTCCCCTGGAGAAGGAAATGGCAACCCACTCCAGTATCTCTGAAGCACTGTTTCAGGAGGACTCTCGATTCCTTTTTATCCCACCTATCAGACAAAACTCCAGTTTTGGCTCATATTTAGTCAGTCGTCTCTTGGCTCATCGTTAGTCTATCTATAGTCTCTGACCGGAGTCCAACCCTCAAAGTGAACTGGTCAGTATAGGGTAGAGATTAACACCATAGGCTCTGAGGTCAGACCACTTAGGTTTAAATATTTACTCAAGCACTTGGTCATTATTAACTCTGAGAAAATTAAAATATCTGTGATAATTTCTTTGTCCATAAAATGGAGATATAATAGTATGTTTTTCATGTTATTCTTGTGAAAATTAAGTGAAAATATAAATGTGAAGTGTTAAAATCAGTACTTGACATATAGTTAAGCACTCAGTTGCTATGAACATGCTTAGACCCAGGTTGCTGATACTACTGATAAAATTAACTAAAATATCACAACTGTTGCAGAGCCAAGCATTCCAAATTCATTTGGATGGAATGATTCTTCTCATTTTGCTTAATTTTCTCTAATTTTCTAAGGATTAATCCAATAGCATCATGAAGAAAATATGGATTAGTCAGTTAGCCATGGATTTATATCCAAGCTCTCTCATTTTGTTGGATGTGTAAGTTTGAACAATGTAACCTCTGTGTCCTACTTTATTCATCTGTAAAACTGAGTAGTAAAATTGAAGTCCTTGGATTGTCATTAAGGATTAAGTAAAACATATATAAAATATCTGGCATAGATATTCTCAACAAATATAATGCCTTCAGTTTTAGTTAGATCTTCGTTTGACATTCAACAAGTTAAAAATTTAATAAATTGGTAAAAATTTGATAAAGCTTTATTTTAATAATAAAACTCTTCACAAGTTTGTGGGAAGTGGCTTTCTATTAGTGCGAATCAGATTGGTAGTATTAGTAACTAGTGTCATAGTAACCATAGCCTAGCAACAAGAAAAAGAGATGAGAATACCTGTTGTGCCATCCTGAGGCTGCTGCATTTACATTCTCACTCAGTAATATTCCAAGATTTCTGCTAACTAGATCAAAGTGGTGGTTAGAATTAAGATAATACTGCTTTTTAGCCATAATGAATTGCTCTATTGTTTATAATCCTCTACTCCCCCTGATTTTATTTTAGTAAAAGTAGCTATTCTCTACTATGTCTATATTGCTAGTGCTCAACAGCCCCTTTCCAGAAACACCTGAATATTCTGTGTCACATTAAGAGTGCTGAGCTCTGGGGACAGGTAGCAATCTCTATAAATGTCAATATCAGGGCAGCAGGGGCCAAAGGTAACTGAAAAATCTATGAGGTCTTTTGATCAGCTTGGGAAAAAGAATGTTGCTATCTAAAAATTATTAAGAGGCATAAAAGGCATGATTTTCCTGCTTGAAATGTATCCGTTTTCTTTCTTTTTTTTTTTTTTTTTTGTATTGGTTTTGCCATACACCATGGGTGTACATGCATTCCCAAACATGAACCCCCCACCCACCTGCCTCCCCATAACGTCTCTCTGGGTCATCACCGTGCACCAGCCCCAAGCATGCTGTATCCTGCATCAGACATAGACTGGCGATTCGATTCTTACATGATAGTATACATGTTACAATGCCATTCTCCCAAATCATCCCACCCTCTCCCTCTCCCTCTGAGTCCAAAAGTCCGTTATACACATCTGTGTCTTTTTTGCTGTCTTGCATACAGGGTCGTCATTGCCATCTTTCTAAATTCCATATATATGTGTTAGTATACTGTATTGGTGTTTTTCTTTCTGGCTTACTTCACTCTGTATAATCGGCTCCAGTTTCATCCATCTCATTAGAACTGATTCAAATGTATTCTTTTTAACAGCTGAGTAATACTCCATTGTGTATATGTACCACGGCTTTCTTATCCATTCATCTGCTGATGGACATCTAGGTTGTTTCCATGTCCTGGCTAGTTTTCATGTCCTGACAAGTTTTCATACTTGTCACACATAGTTACATGGGCTCTAATATCTAACACAGTCTTTGATCTTAGTCATTCATTTATTCACTCTCACCAGAATCTACTATTTTGCAGACTTGTGTTAAAAAGAGATTGATAAAAATATTCAAATTATAATTCTGTCATTCTTTAACAAATTAAATAATCAGGAAACTAAGAAACATCATTTTTTTCAGTTGTAAAAGAGCATGTATCATTATAAATATTCAAATAAACACATACTATGACTAATATTATTCTGCGCACCTATGAAAAGTATTCTTCTAAGCACCTTAAAAACTAACTTATGAATCCTTCCAAAGATTATGAGATGGGTACTATTTATCCCTACTTTATAGAATTATGAATATTATAACTAGCCCCATTTTGTAGGTGAGAAAAGCAGAGAGCTTAGATAACTTACCCAGAGTTACACAGCTAGTAAAATAGTGAAAACAAGGTAGTAACTCAGGTGGTCTGACCACAAGGCTCACATGCTGCTTCTTAGTCCATATAGACCTTAAAACATAGGAGTTACTCAATCAGTGGCTCTCCTTCCCTATTTTAATGCCCAAAGATCCATGGTTGATTATCTCTAGTTACACAGAAGCATTTAATTTTCAAACTGGAGAAAGCCCAGAGAACACCCAGTCTTACTTTTTTATTGTCCACATGCAGCCTGGTAGGCTACAGTCTATGGGGTCACTAAGAGTCGGGCACAACTGAACGACTTCACTTTCACTTTTCACTTTCATGCATTGGAGAAGAAAATGGCAACCCCTCCAGTGTTCTTGCCTGGAGAATCCCAGGGACAGAGGAGCCTAGTGGGCTGCCGTCTACGGGGTCGCACAGAGTCGGATACGACTGAAGCAACTTAGCAGCAGCAGCAGCAGCAACTGAGACACCGACAAATGTGGTTTTCTCAAAGTCACAACGTGGTGGCAGAACTATGGCCCCCATTCTGGCCGCCAGACACCCAGAATGCACTGCTTCCATTATATGATACCCAGCTGCTACACTCAATCATACCCCTTGTTTTAATACACAAAATTCAGCAAAAGTCGTGAGGCCAGAACAAGGGATACGACATTTTCAATCTTATTTTGTCCATATATTTATCCTCAAAAAATGCATTCAGTGCTATATCTCAACTGCCAAGTTCACTGCTTTTGAGTGGTGCTGATTTCAACCTGGATCAAATTTAGTGGCATTATCTGCCAAAACCAAGAAAATAAATTATATCAAAGGGAATGACCACTGGATCCTTAAACACCACACAGCCTCCAAATACCCCTGTGTGTCAGACTTCTGAGCACACCATGAATTTGACTCATCCATCAATGGAAATCACATTCATCACAATTGGCATTCTAAGGCTCTTTATTATACTACTGCTTTCTTGTTTTTCTTTCATTTGACTTGAGAAGGTACTTTATTCTTCTTCCATTCTGCCTTTATAAGACCTTCACCTTCTGTCCAGCTAGCTCAAAACTGGAAATCCCTATGGTCTTTATTTGCCCTTCTCCTAGGATTTTCAATTACTTTTCAAATAACTTTTTGATCTTTAAAAATTGATATTGGTATGCAGATTGAGTGTAAAAATGTTTCTAAGCAAGTTTAAAATAAGCCTTAGTGATTCCATTAAATCTTCTTAACAACCCCATCAAGCCAAACCCTATGTTCTCAAAGAAGAAATAAATATTTGATTTTTTTAAGGCAGAAAGTGAAGAGGAGCTAAAAAGCCTCTTGATGAAAGTGAAAGAGGAGAGTGAAAAAGTTGGCTTAAAGCTCAACATTCAGAAAACAAAGATCATGGCATCCGGTCCCATCACTTCATGGGAAATAGATGGGGAAACAGTGGAAACAGTGTCAAACTTTATTTTTTGGGGCTCGAAAATCACTGCAGATGGTGACTGCAGCCATGAAATCAAAAGACGCTTACTCCTTGGAAGAAAAATTATGACCAACCTAGATAACATATTCGAAAGCAGAGACATTACTTTGCCGACTAAGGTCCATCTAGTCAAGGCTATGTTTTTTCCAGTGGTTATGTATGGATGTGAGGGTTGGACTATGAAGAAGGCTGAGCACCAAAGAATTGATGCTTTTGAACTGTGGTGTTGGAGAAGACTCTTGAGAGTCCCTTGGACTGCAAGGAGATCCAACCAGTCCATTCTGAAGGAGATCAACCCTGGGATTTCTTTGGAAGGAATAATGCTAAAGCTGAAGCTCCAGTCCTTTGGCCACCTCATGCGAAGAGTTGACTCACTGGAAAAGACTCTGATGCTGGGAGGGATTGGGGGCAGGAGGAGAAGGGGACAACTGAGGATGAGATGGCTGGATGGCATCACGGACTCGATGGACGTGAGTCTGAGTGAACTCCGGGAGATGGTGATGGACAGGGAGGCCCGGCGTGCTGCAATTCATGGGGTCGCAAAGAGTCAGACACGACTGAGCAACTGAACTGAAGGAAATAATATAAAGCTAAAAAATTAGACAATTACTTTAAGACCAAAGTATTTAAGATAAACTGGCTCAGTTTCTTTGTGTAGCATTTAATACATCTGAATATTTTAACATAGAATAAGGAATCTAACTTTGGAGACTTGTTCTGCAAATCATTGATTCACAAGAGAATTCTGTTTCCTAGCTCAAGAGTGATCTTTATTTATTTATTTTTTAAGTTTTTTATTTTTTTAATTTTAAAATCTTTAATTCTTACATGTGTTCCCAAACATGAACCCCCCTCCCACCTCCCTCCCCATAACATCTCTCTGGGTCATCTTTAAAAGTTGCAAGTTGGAAAGAAGTGATAATCTGGAGTTTGAATTCTACTGTCTTGTGATTGTAATCAAAATCCTTGAACAGAACTGTCAAGAATCTATAGACATCTGAACAAATATCGTATAATATTGCTTATGTGTGGAATCTAAAAAAATGGTATACATGAACTTACTTGCAAAGCAGATATAGAGACACAAATGTATGAATACCGAGAGGAGAAGGGGAGTGGGATGAATTGGGAGACTGGAATAGACACATATACATTATGGTGTAAAAAATAGGTAACTAATGGAAACCTACTGTATAGCGCAGGGAATTCTACTCAATGTTCTGCGGTGACCTAAATGGGAAGGAAATCTAAAAATGAATGGATATATGTATACATATAACTGATCCACTTTGCTGTACAGCAGAAACTAACACAATATTGTAAAGCAACTATACTCCAATAAAAATTAATTTTAAAAAGAAAAAAAAGAATGTATAGACATCTGAAGGGCTAAGAATCTTCATGGATTGTTCACGGTTTTTCTACAATGGGTGCATCTAATCAATGGATGAATTGAACCTTCCTTATCTAGGTTTTAGTATGTGAAATATTTTAAATAGACTTTTATAGAAAGTTTTAATATGTGGAATATTTTAAATAGGCTTTTATAAAAAGTCATCAGCAATTCACCAATGTAATTTTAGGTAGTAAGCATAAACTTGGTTTTACCCAGTGAATATTTCAGAGTAAAATGTGAAGATGGACCCAAAGAAAAGTGATGATAACTAGAGGAACTCATTCTAAAGTTTCTGGCTTTCCTTCCAGGAGAATATGAAAGATTTTTTTTTTCTAATTAGGAGCAAAAACATTGGAATTTTGTGTGTAAAAATGGAGAAAAGATGAAATAAAGAACATAAAAACTAGAGTGGAGAAGGCTGAATATAGATCAGTTCAAGAAAAATTTACTTGGCATTTATATTGCACCTGGCATAATCCTCTGTGTTAGACATAGAGAATGTACAGTTACTGAGAGCAACAGAAACTTAAATAATTATGATCCAGTATGACCAGTACTATGATAAAAAATGTATACAAAATGCTGAGGGAACAGATAAAGAAAAGGACTCACTCTGCCATGACAGAACTCATGGGAAGAGGTAATATTTTAGATCCTCTTTAAAAACATATTTTTACTTCTATCAAGTCCTTTAGTTACCATCCCTACTTTGAAATTCTATTTCTAGGGACTTTCAAACCTTTCAACAGTTTCCTCTCTTCCTAACTTCATTATTCTAAATACTACTGTGTGTGTGTGCTTTTTAAAAATTTTTTTCAATATTACAAATTGAAACATTTCTGTTCATATGCCTATTTTATTTTATATAGGTAAAACACATTTTTATGACTCTAAATGTCTGAAAGATACTGAAGAATCCAATTGAAATCTGATGAAATTGCATTTCTTTTGTTTTCTTTTTTGGGGTTAATTTTTCATTGAAAATGCTTGTCTAGATTTTGCACTTCTTTTGTTTGTTTTACACTTATCAAGTTATAAAATTCTTTGAAATGTCCGTTAAGAACTGTAAAACGTTTGTTAACATTATTTTTTAACTATTCTAATTCCTGATACACTACCAGATTTTTGTTGTTGTTATTGTTGTGTTTGTTGAGTTTGTCTGTTTGTTTATTGCCTATAATTCTCCCCAAGTTCTCTCTCCTCCTGTTCCACTGTAGACTTCCTGCTGTGTAGAGAGCCATTCTGATCTTCTCTTTAACTTCACCCTGAGACTCCTCTTCTCTGCTTCCTAATATTAATCTCCATGTGTAGTGAACATTTGTGATTCTTTTGGGTGCTAGTATCTAAACCTTTCCTATGTAGCTGAAGTCATACACTTTTTGAGCCAGACTCTCATTATAGAAGTTGAAATTAGTAGATAAATAAGTCTTTAGCCTCCTTTGCAACAAGGATATGATCACTTCAGATGGTTTCCTGAATCAGATCCACCTCTTCTGGACCTTGACTTGGAAGCTTTGACCCAATTAAACAGGAACCGGTTAGTTCAATCCAATTGTGCCCGTGGCAGCAATGACAGGAGTTGTGTGGTAACTATTGCAAAATGTGTCTGTTGCTGATTGTCTTGGCAGCAGAGTCTGCAGTGTTTATATGCCTAACCAGCTGCAGCATTGTGTTGTCACAGATCAGCTTGGAGGACTTGTCACAGGCATCATTTTTCACTTGCGCTTACCTTTTGGAAACTTCTGTTAGTATAATGGTGAGTCACCTAATTTTCTTTCTGTCCAATTTTTGATATTTTTTTTTTTTTAAGGTTGGGGAGGTTCTACTTTCATAGATTTTTCTCAACTTCACCCTCCAACCTTTCTATGATTTCTTCTTTCATTTTCATCACTTTCATTTTTTATTTTCAAACCATGGTTTTGTTTGTTTCCCATTGTTCCTTTATGATTAATACCTTGGTGTTGGTACCATGGTAATCGTTTATGTATATGATTTCTTCCCTTAACTCTCTAATAAGTGTCTTATTTATAGTTTCTTTCATTTAAATTTTTTCTGCTCCCCTATACTGCAGGCGAGTGACCTTGTACCAGGGTCCGCAAGTGGGCTCAGCTGTAGGGTCTGCAAGCTGGCAGGTCTAGGTTCACAGACCCTGGCAGGCCTGGAGAGAAGGTCTGACAGTCGCTGGGCTCTCCTCCCTTCATAAGAGAACTTCTGGGCTGAGGGGCTCTCTCTCTCGGTCCTGTACTGTGCAGTCTTGGAGGAAGAGCGATGCAGATTAAGTAAAACAGGGCTTCCTCCTCTCTCTAACATGTCTTTTCTCATTTCCACGCTATGTTCAAATGCCACAATCTCTCATGTGGATTTCGGTGCTCTAGTGAAGGTATTTGCTCAATGAATGGTTGTCAAATTGGTTTCTTAAGGGCAATGAGGCCTGGAACATCCTATCCTACTATCTTACTGACATCACTAGCTGATCCATTTCTATATTGTTATCTTATTTAAGTATTTCATACCTTATCTTTCAGTTTTCTTCCCATCTTCAGATATCATATATCATTATTTATATAGAAAAATAAATATAACATAAATGTGTATATATATATGTATGCATGGGCTTGCCTGGTGGCTCAGACAATGAAGATTCTGCCTACAATGAGGAGACCTGGGTTCAATCCCTGGGTCATGAAGATCTTCTGGAGAAGGGGATGGCAACCCACTCCAGTATTCTTGCCTGGGAAACCCCATGGACAGAGGAGCCTGGTGGGCTACAGTCCATGCGGTCACAAAGAGACATGACTGGGTGACTAACACTTTTCACTTTCATATATGTATGCATACATATGTATGTATATATTGTCTTTGTCATTCTCTTTGTACAAACCTTCAAAATACTGAGTTTCTAAGTGCTAATCTCTCTTTTCATTCCTACAATATCTAGATTTTCTGTTTAGTATGGTCATCAGTAGCTACATGAAGTTAACTTTTAATTAAAGTTAAAAATAGAGTTCCTCAGCCACATTAGATATATTTTACGGACTCAACAGCCACATGTAGCCAGTAACTACTGTATTAAACAGCAGAGACAGAGAACAATTTAAGCATTGCAGAAGGTTTATTCAAAAGCACTGATACAGATACATGAATCTCATTCACTCCTATAACTTTAAATATCATATGCAGAAGATACCCAAATCTGCTTCCTCAGTTATGGCAGGTTGTATAGGTAGGCTAATTCAACTCAAAATTCCATTTCCTTTCTGTCCTGTCTAGCTCTGTTTAAAAGGCTATAGAAGCAAATATTTACTTTCCAACCTCCAATTCAACTAAAGAAATGGGGAAGGCAATAATGCTACAGTTTTGGCCAATGGGATAAACCTAAGGCAGACTTCCCACTTCCCTTTTATCCCCCTGCTTTGTCAGTAGGTCATGGCTGGAACTGCATCCACCATCTGGTATTCATGAAGAAAGATAAGTCACATAGATACAGACCCTGAACCAGAGCTGAGACTTCGTTACTCACATCATTTTGTCATATGAGAAATAAGCCACTATTTAAGCACTGTAGTTTTGTTGTTCTGTTGTCTGAAGCCAAAGAACATTTCCAATACATATTTCAGCTAAATCTGCTATATAGTAATAGATGTTTTTCTGGAAAAAAAAAAAAAAACTATTTCTCAATCTTACTACCTAAAAATATTTTCCTACACTAGCTCAGTGATAATCAGTCATAGAAGGGGCACTGTTTCTGTCCTCTCTGGAATATAGGCTGCATGACCTGATCTGTTTTCTCCATCTCTGTATATGCAATGTCTAGAATAATGTCTAGTAGTTAGTACTCAATAAATATATCTTTAATAAAATCTAAATAAGATGCATATTCTTAGGAGACAAATAAATCCAGACAGAAAGACCCTGAGGAACATAGACTGTGAAATTAACCTCAGATGAGTCCTCAGCTAAAATCACTTCAAAGAAAATGGAAATGTCCTGTCTCCTGTAGGCTGGGAGATGATGGTTTTACCTATGAAGGACAGTGGTGAAATGGTCTTCTTCCATGCCTTTGTAAATTTCAGGAGACATGCTTTTGTTTTATTGTTTTAAACTTGTTTGACCTAACTGTATGGTGGAAATAATAGAGGCTGTTCTAAAAATGATAGTCTAATAGAATCTCTGCCCTATAAATGCTCCAACTCTACCTGCCATAACATTTTGACTATGATTAAAACAGTAATTTTCCTCATTTCATAAGTATACTGATGTGTTGAGAATTTGTGCACTATTTATGTGCAATAATATTTACAGCCCTTTAGAGGCTGTGCCAATCCTGGGACAAATCATTGCCCAGAGGATGCAGTTTTATTAGTCTCATGACATCAAAATATGCATTGCAAATTGTTCTTTATGACTACAGTAAATTCACCTCTTTCCTCAGAGGCTGAAATATTTTGAAGATCAGTGCTAGAGAGATACACAGTTGAAAATGTTTGTTCTGTTGTACTCTGATTTACAGTAAATTATTATAGTTTGCCAGGTAGTCATAATTTTGCAATTTGTATGGTAGAGTGAAACTACTTAGATCTCTGTGATGGGGAACTGATCTATTGCCAAATGTTAGCTGTCACCTGAGTTTCCCAGTTTATCTGTCATTATTAGTCATCCTGTTTGTGTTGGCACATGGCTCAAAATCTAGTACACACAAAATTTTAAATTACTTCTTAGACAGTAACCTTATTGTGTATTGCTTTTAAATGTATTATGTATACCTTTTAATTTATCTACCTGTCTATCAAGATAAAAAGACATATAATTCAATGGAAATATAATTAATTCAGTACTTGCCATGAAAGATCCTCTAAAAAATGTTGCAACAGGAAGCCAAAATTTAATAATTGCTCTCTACCCACTTCCAGCAGAAGGAATTAGGTATACAGGAAAAAATAAACTATGCTACAATGTAGAATTGTATAGCCAAATAAATATAATAATTTATTTCTATTGTATTATAGTAATATATATGATTTCTCATCCATAAAAACTTTTGATTTCTTTTGAATGAAATTCAGGTATACATATATATCTGTGTATGTATTAATGTGTATGTCTATATACATACTTACTTATAGATACAGATACATTTCCCAGATGGATATTACAGGTTTACCACCTGGGGATCATTTTTCAAAGGTTTCATGGGAGAAAAACTGTAAAAGTAGTCCTTAAAAGATATGACACACAAAATTGTAACAAATAATAGAGAAGGGTATAGCCCTTGTAGATAAACAGCTTTGGGTTTAAATATAACACCAGCCTCTTTTGGGTTGTGAGATTTGGGTACAACACTTGATCCCTGTGATGTTGTTTCTTTACCTTGCAAAACAGGAGATAATACTTGTCAAACAAAGTAGTAAATAGGTTAAATTGTGAGAAATGTATAACGCAGGTCATAACATTGTCATTTTCAATAATTGGTAAAAAAAAAAAAGCTATTTACAGAGGAATATTGGGCAGAGATAAAAGTTTGTGAAATATGAAATGTCATTTTATTCAGATTTGTTGGTTCAAAAATTATGTGAAAAGTATATATTTCATTGAATAAATAAAATTCAGATTATTGATCTAGTCCACTTGGGTTGCTTTCAGCTTTTTGCTAGAGCAAATATTGGTGCTCTGAACGTGAACTTCTGGTGCACATATCCTAGTGTTTTGCTAAGAGGGGAACTGCATGGTCATTGGAAATGCATATCTTTGACTTCACAAAATAATGCTTAATTAATTACAAAGTGGTTTAGTGATTTGTATTTCTGTCATTAGTGTCTTGGAGAAGGCGATGGCACCCCACTCCAGTACTCTTGCCTGGAAAATCCCATGGATGGAGGAGCCTGGTGGGCTGCAGTCCATGGAGTCGCTAAGATTCGGACACGACTAAGCAACTTCCCTTTCACTTTTCACTTTCATGCATTGGAGAAGGAAATGGCAAACCCACTACAGTGTTCTTGCCTGGAGAATCCCAGGGACAGCAGAGCCTGGTGGGCTTCCATCTATGGGGTCGCACAGAGTTGGACGCGACTGAAGCGACTTAGCAGCAGCAGCATTAGTGTCTAAAATTTGTATTTGTTTCTTAGTTTCACAAGTGTTTGTTTTTAGGTCTTGCTTTTTGGTTTTGGCCAATCAGGAGGGTATAAAGTGCTATGACATTTGATTTTCATTTTTATTTTCTTCATTACCGTTACATAAAAATATTTTATTTATTGAATATCAAGGCTTCTCCTTCTGTGAAAAACACTGTATATGACCTTTGGCTATTTTTCTATGAGGTTATTTTGCCCCTTTCTGAAAACTGACATTTCGAAGATAGGTATGTATATAAATATGAATCCTTTGACAGTTCTATTTCTATAGACTGAAAATTTGTGTCCTCCTTAATGTTCATATTTGAAACGTTATATCCAGTGTGATGTTGATTGGTGATGGGCCTTTGGGAGCTAATTGGATACCATGGATGGAGCCCTCTTGAATGAGATTAGTGCCCTTATAAATCAGACCCAGAGGGAAATTCAGTTCAGATCAGTTCAGTTGCTCAGTCATGTCTGACTCTCTGCGACCCCACGAATCGCAGCACGCCAGGCATCCCTGTCCATCACCAACTCCCGGAGTTCACTCAAACTCACATCCATCGAGTCAGTGATGCCATCCAGCCATCTCATCCTCTGTTGTCCCCTTCTTCTCCTGCCCCCAATCTCTCCCAGCATCAGAGTCTTTTCCAATGAGTCAACTCTTCACATCAGGTGGCCAAAGTACTGGAGTTTCAGCTTTAGCATCATTCCTTCCAAAGAACACCCAGGGCTGATCTCCTTTAGAATGGACTGGTTGGATCTCCTTGGAGTCCAAGGACTCTCAAGAGTCTTCTCCAAAACCACAGCTCAAAAGCATCAATTCTTCGGCGCTCAGCCTTCTTAACAGTCCAACTCTCACATCCATACATGACCACAGGAGAAACCATAGCCTTGACTAGACGGACCTTTGTTGGTAAAGTAATGTCTCTGCTTTTGAATATGCTAACTAGGTTGGTCATAACTTTCCTTCGAAGGAGTAAGCGTCTTTTAATTTCATGGCTGCAGTCACCATCTGCACTGATTTTGGAGCCCCCAAAAATAAAGTCTGACACTGTTTCCACTGTTTCCCCATCTATTTCCCATGAAGTGATGGGACCAGATCTTAGTTTTCTGAATGTTGAGCTTTAGGCCAACTTTTTCACTCTCCTCTTTCACTTTCATCAAGAGGCTTTTTAGTTCCTCTTCACTTTCTGCCATAAGGGTGGTGTCATCCACATATCTGAGGTTAATGAAATTTCTCCTGGCAATCTTGATTCCAGCTTGTGCTTCCTCCAGCCCAGCGTTTCTCATGATGTACTCTGCATATAAGTTAAAGAAGCAGGGTGACAATATATAGCCTTGACGTACTCCTTTTCCTATTTGGAACCAGTCTGTTGTTCCATGTCCAGTTTTAACTGTTGCCTCCTGACCTGCAAATAGGTTTCTCAAGAGGCAGGTCAGGTGGTCTGGTATTCCCATCTCTTTCAGAACTTTCCACAATTTATTTTGATCCACATAGTCAAAGGCTTTGGCATAGTCAATAAAGCAGAAATAGATGTTTTCTCTGGAACTCTCTTGCTTTTTCGATGATCCAGTGGATGTTGGCAAAGTATATTTCCACACCTCTTTTTGATCTCTTCATAAATACCCTGCAATATTTGTTTTTCAAGTTTGAGGTACAATCTTGTACTTCCTTCATTAATTATGTTGCTATGAATCTCACATTTTGTATTTTGTTACGATTTAGTAAATTGTATCATTTTACAAACTACAATTTGCATTTGTGGCTGCTGTGTAAAATTCCCATTGATTTTTATATATTGGTTATGTATCTAGTTACCTTGGAAAGCATTCTTCTTCATTTTACTAACTTGAAGATTCTTTGAAGTGTTTATTTTAGATAATTTTATATGCAGATGCTTGTGTTTCTTGTGTCATGATCTGTAAACAGTTAAATTTTTCCATTTTGTATACTCCAATGACAAGAATCCAGTCCAACAGAAACCATTCATGAGCATCTTTTTTATTTTTGTAGCCAACTTTGCTGTAGGATTTTGTTAAATATTGTCTGAAAGACTGAGGAAATCCTTTCTATTTTTATTGTTAATAACTAAGCATCTTGAATGAATGCTTATTATTATCAGTTACTTTTCTCTGCATTGTGGAAAAAATCTTTTTTCCCTCTTTTAATCAGTTAATGTGACAATTTTCATGATTAGATTTTTCAGTGTTAAAACCACCTTGCTTGTCACAGATAAGCTTTACTTGCTCATGAGTTATGATCTCTTTTATATATTGCTGAATTTAGCTGGCTCATATTTTACCGAAGGTTTCTCAAATTTATTCATGAGGTGATTTACTTATAACATTCTTCGCTTATACTACCATGACAAAGTTTGTTTATCATGATTATATCGGCTTCATATTTTTAATTGAAGAGAGTCCTTTTTTCCTATGCCTTAGGAGATTTGTTTAAAATTGCAATGATCTGTTTTGTTAATGTTTTGTCATATAGTCCTTTAAATCGTAAAGCTTCATGTTTCTCTTTGGAGAATATTTTGGACTTCTATAAGAAACTTAATTTCCGTGATGGAATTTTGGTTTTCTCCTCTTTCAAGAGCATTTCTAGAAATTTGGTGTGTGTGTGTGTGTATGTACACACATATATCATGTATATGTGTGTATATATGTGTCATATGTGTGTATATACACATATATTGATACATATATATATAGTATGTAGTAGTATATAAATAAGGGACTTCCATGGTGGCTCAGATGATTAAGCGTCTGTCTACAATGTGGGAGACCTGGGTTCGATCCCTGGGTTGGGAAGATCCCCTGGAGAAGGAAATGGCAATCCACTCCAGTACTATTGCCTGGAAAATCCCATGGACAGAGGAACCTGGTAGGCTACAGTCCATGGGGTCACAAGGAGTCAGACATGACTGAGCAACTTCACTCACTTAGTATATAAATATGCAAAGTATTGGCACATGTTTCTTAAAGGCATGCTCTTATTTTTTAAAAATTTGTCATTTTTATTTTCTAATATACATTTATTTGGGCATTTCTGTATTTTATTCACTTTGTCTTTCCCAAATGTGGCATATTTAACTCTTTTAAAGAAAATTTTCCATTTATTTTTCATCTTTATTTTCATTTCTGTTCTTGCCACTATTGTTTCTTACTTTTTTCATTGTGAAGTTGGTTATTGGCTCATTAATTTTTAGTAGTTTATTTCCTTAATATAACATTTAAGGCTATGCATTTATCTTTAATAGTTTGTCTCACCTTAATGCTAAATTTTTTTTTAAATATTAATCAATACTGTTCTAAGCATTTGCATTTTTGTTATGATTTATCTTATGAACAGAGCTTCCCAGGTGTCACTAGTGGTAAAGAATTTGCCTGCAAGTGCAGGAGACATGGGTTTAATCCTTGGGCCAGGAATATCCCCTGGCTAGGGAATGGCTACCCACTCCAGAATTCTTGCCTGGGAAATGCCAAGGACAGAGGAGCCTAGTAGGCTGCAGTCTCTGGGGTCCAAAAAGTCAGACATGACTGAGCACAACTCTTATGAGCTACAGATAATTAGAAGTGTCTATGGCTATGCCAAAGCCTTTGACTGTGTGGATGACAATAAACTGTGGAAAATTCTGAAAGAAATGGGAATACCAGACCACCTGACCTGCCTCTTGAGAAACCTATATGCAGGTCAGGAAGCAACAGTTAGAACTGGACATGGAACAACAGACTGGTTCCAAATAGGGAAAGGAGTTCTTTAATTTATATGCAAAGTACATCATGAGAAACGCTGGGCTGGAAGAAGCACAAGCTGGAATCAAGATTGCTGGGAGAAATATCAATAACCTCAGGTATGCAGATGACACCACCCTTATGGCAGAAAGTGAAGAGGAACTAAAAACCACTTGATGAAAGTGAAAGTGGAGAGTGAAAAAGTTGGCTTAAAGCTCAACATTCAGAAAACAAAGATCATGGCATCTGGTCCCATCACTTCATGGGAAATAGATGGGGAAACAGTGGAAACAGTGTCAGACTTTGTTTGGGCTCCAAAATCACTGCTGATGGTGACTGCAGCCATGAAATTAAAAGATGCTTACTCGTGGAAGGAAAGTTATAGGCAACCTAGATAGCATATTGAAAAGCAGAGACATTACTTTGCCAACAAAGATCTGTCTAGCCAAGGCTATGGTTTTTCCTGTGGTCCTGTATGGATGTGAGAGTTGGACTGTGAAGAAGGCTGAGCACCGAAGAATTGATGCTTTTGAACTGTGGTGTTGGAGAAGACTCTTGAGAGTCCCTTGGACTGCAAGGAGATCCAACCAGTCCATTCTGAAGGAGATCAACCCTGGGTGTTCATTGGAAGGACTGATGCTAAAGCTGAAACTCCAATACTTTGGCCACCTCATGCGAAGAGTTGACTCATTGGAAAAGACTCTGATGCTGGGAGGGATTGGGGGCAGGAGGAGAAGGGGACAACAGAGGATGAGATGGCTGGATGGCATCACCAACTCGATGGACATGAGTTTGGGTGAACTCCGGGAGATGGTGATGGACAGGGAGGCCTGGCGTGCTGCAATTCATGGGGTTGCAAAGAGTCAGACACGACTGAGCGACTGAACTGAACTGAACTGATGATAATGTTCAGATTGATTGGAGGGTAATGGTAACCCATACTTGCTGACTTCTGATTTAACTGCTTATTGTTTCTTTAAAAAGTTGAATGTGTGTTCAAAATGTCTTGCTCCGTTGAGATTTTATGACTGGGAACACAAAGCATTTTGTATATATTTTATCATCTTTACTAAGAATGCATTTTCTCTAATTTGTTATTTATCATTCCATATATTTCCTTTAAATCAAGTATGCTAATTGTGTTGTTAAATTTTTTGTAACTTCACTAGTGTTTCATGTGTTTTATCAATAACTAAAAATTATGTTGGGTTTAATAACTAATAACTAAAAATATATTGGTTTGCCTCCAATATATACATATGAGTTTATGTATGCATATATCTATAAAGTATGCACTATAAGCATATTAGACATATGCATATTATATATACTAGAAGTTGTATTTGTAAATAAGGAAATAAATTTACTTATTTGAACCTATTTTATTAGGTTCATAAAAGGGAATACTTGTTTATTCATCCTGGCAATTGAATTTGCTATTTTTTCATATAAATTTATTAGTTCCTAGTGATGTTTCTTCTAAACAAGTATTATTTTAGCACAATTTTAGATATCCAGAAAAATTGTGAAGATGATATGAGTTCCTATATATTATACCTAGTTTCTCTTTTTATTAAAATTTTTCATTAGTATGGTATATTTTTGTAATTAATGATCCAGTATTTATACAATATTATTATCTGAATTTCATTCTTTTTCTTTTTTTATTATTATTTTTTTATTTTTTTAATTTTAAAATCTTTAATTCTTACATGTGTTCTCAAACATGAACCACCCTCCCACCTCCCTCCCCATAACATCTCTCTGGGTCATCCCCTTATTCAGAGTTCCTTAGAGTTTGCCTAATGTCTTTTTCCCCTGTTCCAGGATCCCATCCAATATACCGTATTAGGCTACTCTTAGCTGTGACATTCAGTTTTCCTTGTTTCTGATGACCTTGACAGATTCGAGAAATTCGTATCAAATATTTTGGCCCTATTGGAATTTGTTGATGCTTTCCCATAAAATGAATAGACTAGGGTTATGAGTGACTGGGATGAAGACCAGAAATAGAAATGCTATTTTCATCATATTGTTATCATGGATTCCTTTGCTTTCAGTTCAGTTCAGTCACTCAGTCATGTCCGACTCTTTGCGACCCCATGAATTGCAGCTCACCAGGCCTCCCTCTCTATCACCAACTCCTGAAGTCCACTCAAACCCATGTCCATTGAATCGGTGATGCCATCCAACCATTCAGGGCACAAGACTGGAAAAGGTCAGTTTTCATTCCAATCTCAAAGAAAGGCAATGCCAAAGAATGCTCAAACTACTGCACAATTGCACTCATCTTACACACTAGTAAAGTAATGCTCAAAATTCTCCAACCCAGGCTTCAGCAATACATGAACCATGAACTTCCAGATGTTTAAGCTGGTTTTAGAAAAGGCAGAGGAACCAGAGATCAAATTGCCAACATCCAATGGATCACCAAAAAAGCAAGAGAGTTATCATGGGTACATACTATCAAAACAGCATATCACTGTTGACCTTGGTTACCTGGATGAGGTAGTATTTATCAGTTTCTCCACTTTGCATCTGTTGCTGAGTCACTCAGTCATGTCCTCTCTTTGCAACCCCATGGACTGCAGCATACCAGGCTTCCCTGTCCTTTACCATCTCCTGGAGCTTGCCCAAACTCATGTCCATTGAGTCAGTGATGCCATCCAACAGTCTCATCTCCTGTTGACCCCTTCTCCTCCTGCCTTCTGTCTTTCCCAGCCTCAGAGTCTTTTCCAATGAGTCAGCTCTTCACATCAGGTGACAAAAGTATTGGAGTTTCAGCTTTAGCATCAGCCCTTCCACTGAATATTCAGGGTTGATTTCCTTTAGGATTGACCACTTTGTTGTCCTTGCAGCCAAAGAGCCTCTCAAGAGTCTTCTCCAACACCACAGTCCAAAAGTATCAATTCTTCTGCGCTCTGCCTTCTTTATGGTTCAGCTTTCACATTCATACATGACTACTGGAAAAACCATAGCTTTGACTAGATGGACCTTTGTCTGCAAAGTAATGTCCCTGCTTTTTAATATACTGTCCAGGTTGGTCATAGCTTTTCTTCCAAGAAGCATCTTTTAATTTCATGGCTGCAGTCACCATCTGTAGTGATTTTTCAGCCCAAGAAAAGAAAATCTGTCACTGTTTCCATTGTTTGCCCATCTATTTGCCATGAAGTGAAGGGACCAGGTGTCATCTTCGTTTATTGAATGTTGAGTTTTAAGCCAACTTTTTCACTCTTCTCTTTCACCTCCATCAAGAGGCTCTTTAGTTCCTCCTTACTTTCTGCCATAAGAGTGGTGTCATCTAAATATCTGAAGTTATTGATATTTCTCCCAGCAATCTCAATTCCAATTTGTGCATCATCCAGCCCTTTCCATACTGTCCTCTTTGAAAGGAAATTGTTTTGTGCATCCAGAGGAGATATGCTCCACCTTTTTAAGGGAAAAGTATCTACATATATTATTTGGAACAGAAACATTTTGTGCCTACCCTCTCACTTCCTTAATTACTCATATGCTTATATTAATATGAACTCTGGATGTTTATTTTATATTTTGGGATATAATTCAACACTGCTTTACTAGAAATATTTGCTCAATTTTTTTTTTTCAACCTTGACTTTTGGAAGCTCTTTCAGTTATCTCCTGTGTCTTTTGGACATACCTCTATCATTGTGGATATTTTTGTTTGATTAAATTTGTTTTGGAATGCCTCCTTACTTTATTGCATTTGAAAATGTCCCTTGCTCATATATGTATTTTCACCCCAGTCCTAATATCAGACCTTTTTCCAAGCATCCCTCTTTTACTGAATAATGATATTAGATGTCCGGATCTTTACTTCTTAGTGTCTCTGCTCTAGTCCTCTGAACTGACAGAGCAAGGGACTCCGTGTTCATACTAACCAGTGAATATATACATGCCTATACATATTTCTTCTAGTTCTGGGTTCGGAGAAGGCAATGGTGCTCCACTCCAGTGCTCTTGCCTGGAAAATCCCATGGACGGAGGAGCCTGGTAGGCTGCAGTCCATGGGGTCGCTAGGAGTTGGGCACGACTGAGCGACTTCCCTTTCACTTTTCACTTTCATGCACTGGAGAAGGAAATGGCAACCCACGTCAGTGTTCTTGCCTGAAGAATTCCAGGGACGGAGGAGCCTGGTGGGCTTCTGTCTGTGGGGTCGCACAGAGTCGGACACGACTGAAGTAACTTATCAGCAACAGCAGCGTACGTATTTCTGCTTCCCAGGTAGCTCAGTGGTAAAGAATCTGCCTGCCAATGCAGGAGATGTGGGTTTGATCCCTGGGTCAGGAAGATCCCTTGGAGAAGGAAATGGCAACCCACTCCAGTATTCTTGCCTGGGAAACTCCAAGGACAGAAGAGCCTGGCAGATTATAGTCCATGGGGTTGCAAAAGCGCTGGACATGACTTCGGGAACAAATCTATATTTCTATATATAACTATTAAGGTAAGTGTGAGTTTATACCAGTGTTTCTAATCCACTACCACATTGACGACTGTATCCTCTTCCTTTGTTTATTTTAACATGGTACTCCAACAGTAAGAATCCTGACTCAGTCCTGAATTATCCACTTACCTAATTGTCCAAGCCAAGGATACATGAATAATAATATTAAAGTAGTTAATTCACACCTCCAACCTCATACAGGTTTATCTATGTACAATTCTTATTCCGCTTTCATAGACTCCACACATTGTCCAGTCTGCTTAGTTCAGCAATTCTTCCCAGCCCCTTCTGTGAGATGCTAAATATATTTGTAATACAATTTGATTATTTGTCATAGTCTGCTCTCCATGCTTGTATCCACTAACCTCCTAAATGATACATATAAAATTGCATAACTAAGGGTTCACACTTTAGTAAGTTTTGTGAATTTTTGAAAACATGTAGTGTGATATATCCACCATTATATCATATGTAATAGTTTCACTGCCTTAAAAATCCCCTGTGTACCTCCTATTCAGTTCAGTCCAAAGAGGAGAAGTGTGCAGGTGAGTGATTGCAATGACTACAAATGGAATTTAAGTCTGTTTCTAGGTTCTCACATATATTTTGAATTTTATATATTTTTAATTTTTTTAATAGTTTAAACTTTGTTATTTTATATTCTATGTCTGATCATTTAATGCCTGTAATCTTTGGTGATCTAAAACAGCTATTTACTGTTACTACTCACTCCTATTCAAAATAGTTTATTTCCTCATGAATAAAGTAATTATTATTATTTTGTATTGTTAGAGTTAACTTGTTTTATCTGTGGGGTCCTGAGGAGCCAGAGTTGCAGATCCTTTCCTCCTGAGAATTCTCCATTTATTTGCTTTGCCAGCAGATGCTACATGACTGGAACTATTTTAATATAATGAATATGTTGGAGATTTCCCAGACTACATGGGCTGTGCATGTTTGAATTCCATATCTGATTAGACCAGGTCAATCATTGCAGTTCTCCACAGGTGATACTTACTATATCTTGTACTATTCACTGCTCTCATTTTGTTAAGATTCCTTTTGGAGGGAACACCTGGGCTTTTTCTTAGTTCGTTCATCACAAATAAATGATTTTAGAGTTTTTTGGAGGGGATTTTTTGTCATTTACCTAGGATCAAATTATACTAAATTAGGGGAGATAGATACCTAGAATATTTTTAATGACACATTTCCGGAACATATCCCATTTGTTCAATTTTAGTCATGTGGATGATAATGAAGCCATGGAACATTTAAGCTGGCTTATCTAGCAGGCATAACAAAATAAAAATCAGTCTGAAGCTCTAATTTTGAGAGTAATAAGCACATAGATGAGAATTGGAGCTATACAGTTCAAAGTGATCACTCAAGGGACATTCAAACTACAGGAAAGTGTGGAGGCTATTCAGTGTCACATATACAACTAAATATATGTGCTAGGTGAAATGGGGACACTAAGTTTGTTTATTCTTTTTCCTAAGGTGAACAAATCTTTTTTATGTTTGTTTTAATTTTTATTAAATGACAACAAATCTCTATCAAAGTATATGTCAGTTACCAATGCTTATTTCCAAAAGGGCACATTGTGATAATAGTACTCAAACTGTCATAAAACTATGTACATCTTTTAAGTTTTGTATGACTTCTAACATTAATTCTAAGAAAATACTAATTTTAATGTTGAAAAAGACCCATGTTGTCTTCCATATTAAGTTCTTTGTTTTTTGGTCCCTTTGTATGTTTCCAGTCTTATTTATTTTTTTATTAGCTTTCCCTTTACCAGAATGCTTCATGCATTCGTTTGTCCTTGGACATTTGGGATTGTTCTTCTTACATATTTATCTGAGTATTCTGACCCATCCTACAGATATAAACCCTCAATATCCTCTCAGGTAGTGAGTTTCCACATTCCTTTTGCTTACTTACATTGTATTTTACATGAATAAATTCTACTTCTATTCTGTTTGTATGTTTTCTGCTCTGTGAATTTATTCTACAGTGGCCAGGACAGTATATAGGAATGATATTAAACAATAAATACTTGTGGATTAGAATGAATGAATGGATATATATATATATATGTATATATATATATGTATATATATATATGTGATTAAACTTTCATCATACCACTTAACCTGTTATGCTAAAGAAGCTCAGGATAAAATCAAGGCAGTTAATATTGGGTTGAACTATACAAAGTGAGTGACATCAAGCACTTGGTGGCCAGAAAGTGATTGCAGTGACAATAGGAAATAGATATATTTAGGAGGTCTTATCTCAAAGGGCTGAATTAGGGACTGCTCTTGGGAAAGTAACCATGGAAAGAACTAATGTTCTGAAACTGGGAAAACAAGACTATGTGGTAACACTTGGAGCCATGAGTAGCAATGTTTGTTGGCAATTTAGGTAGACACAGTTTATCTGACTATGGAATATTTTTAAAGGGCTCTGTTTTCATACTAGTTTGAGCTGCATTTCATCTAAAATGTTCCACATAGTGCCTAACATAACTTTACTGTCATAGTTTCCCCAGTGGTGTAATAAGAACTTCTCCCAAAGGAGAAAGAACTTAATATTCAGCTATAGTAAATACTTCTTGAGCAGCCAGCTTTAATGAATGAATCCAGATGATAAGAGCATTTTGAAAAGAAAAAATATATACTTATTGCTTTGTATGAGTCACTATGATGCTCACACCAGTAGAACAGATATTTGAATAAAAGTAAAGCATGGTGTTTAACTTACTAACAGACCAGGACCGATTGAGGGATGCTGTTACCCTGCACAATCCTACCCTGGGAAACATATCTAACACTCAATTCTCTACACCACAAGATGGTTCTAAAAACCGTTTTTATCTACTAGAAAATAAATCTTAGACAGTTTGGTAGCATACCCTAGGATACACAGCTTGCAAGTAACTTAAATTAGAATCAATTATGTGTGTTTCTTCCAAAGCCCATGATCATTTCAGCAAATGCTGACAGTCCAGTTGCTGCTGAGAGATAAAGGTGGGAACTAAGAAAGAGGTCAATGCATTGAGTGATCAGAAGTCTTCTAGACACCTTTTGAGAGCCTATTTATACCACTAAAGAAAGGATGTTAAAACATTTCCAAAATGATTATAGACTGTTTTGTAGAAAGAAATTGTCCCTGGCCCAAATATATAATAATGATGTCACTTCTTACAGCATTTGAAATCCTTTTTTTTTTTTTTTTTTTTTAGAGAAAAGATTTCATTGGTTTAGAAACCACTAGAGCACTATCCTGGAGAAGGCAATGGCACCCCACTCCAGTACTCTTGCCTGGAAAATCACATGGACGGAGGAGCCTGGTAGGCTGCAGTCCATGGGGTCACTGAGTTGGACATGGCTGAGCGACTTCACTTTCACTTTTCACTTTCATGCATTGGAGAAGGAAATGGCAACCCACTCCAGTGTTCTTGCCTGGAGAATCCCAGGGACAGGGGAGCCTGGTAGGCTGCCATCTATGGGGTCGCACAGAGTCGGACACGACTGAAGCCACTTAGCAGCAGCAGAGCACTATCCTGAAACCAAGTGATTTATTTAACACTTTTAGACATCCAGAAGAAGCATGGAGATGTTAAAAGTGTCCAGTGAGGAGATCGTGGCTCTCAAATCTGGCCTTGGGTCTCAGGTTTGAACTCTGAAGTCATTAGGCATGAGAAAAAAAAAAAAAGAAACAGCCTGCTAAATGGTAAAACAGGCTACTTGTGTTATGAAGACAGCCTGGGTCTTGAAAAGTTTGTAGAGCCAAGAATATGCAAGAGAGTCCTTCACATTATTTACAGAAGGAGTAAACCATCAAATGAGAAAAACAATCGTAGACCATAGCATTAAAAATGGTAACTCTGGAGACCAAATGGGAAAGGATTCATGTGTCATCTCTGCAGAATCAGATTGAATCTGACAAGTGGAAAACAGATATCTTAAACTTTCATTCATCCATAGATATCTGACTTCTGCTTCTGTCTCCTAAGCCAGAGCTGTAGCCTGGTCTCCAGATAGCTCATGCAGAATTAAAAGAAAAAGAAAAAAAAAACTGCTTTATCTACTCTGTTGGCAGTTGTAAGCTGCTCTTTCACCATGTTTTATGAATTTTCCTTCTGCCATTGCTGTCCATGATCACTGGAATCAGAATACTAAAGTTCTATGTGGTGTGTGAGCTATGGCAAGTTCCTTCTTTTATGTCATCTATCAAATGGAGATCATGGCAGATACTGTGCCTAACATGTAATACATGCTTGATAAATATTTTTGAATGGTTTCATGAAATCACTTATGAAAGCATCCATTTAAAAATGGATGTACCACAGGCATTACCACATGTTGGACATGGTATCTGTCATGATCTCTATATGATAGCCAAAATGGATCAAATTAAATGTAAAATCTTTTGCACAGCAAAAGAAACCATAAACAAAACAAAAAGACAGCCCTCAGAATAAAGTATTTGCAAATGAAGCAAGTGATAAGAGATTAATACCCCAAATGTACAAACAGCTCATGCAGCTCAATATTTTTTAAAAAAATCAAAAATGGACTTCAAATTTAAACAGTCATTTCTCCAAAAAAGACAAAATCACATCAAAAGATGCTCAACATCTCTAATTATTAGAGAAATGCAAATCAAAATTACAGTGAGAAATCACCTCACATTGGTCAAAATGGCCATCATCAAAAAATCTGCAAACAATAAATACTGGAGAACCCTCCAGTAGAAAAGAGGGAACCATCCTACGCTCTTGGTTGGAATGTAAATTGGTACAACCACTATGGAGAACAATATGGAGGTTCCTTAAAATACTAAAAATAAGACTACCAAGTTACCCAGCAATCCCACTCCTGGGCATAAACCCACAGAAAACTGTAATTCAAAAAGACACATGCACCTCAGTGTTCACTGCAGCACTATTTACAACCGTCAGGACATGGAAGCAGCCTAAATATCCATCAACAGAGGAATGGATAAAGAAGAGGTAGTACATATATACAATGGAATATTGTTGTTGTTGTTCAGTTGCCAAGTCTTGTCCAACTCTCTGCAACCCCATGAACTGCAGCACATCAGATTTTCCTGCCCTTAACTATCTCCCTGAGTTTGCTCAAAATCATGTGCATTGAGTCAGTGATGCCATCCAGCCATCTTATCCTCTGTAGCCCCCTTCTCCTCTTGCCCTCAATCTTTTCCAGCTTCAGGGTCTTTTCCAGTGAATTGGCTCTTCACATCTGGTGGCCAAAGTATTGGAGCTTCAGCTTCAGGATCAGTTTTTTCAATGAATATTCAGGGTTGATATCTTTGCAGTCCAAGGGACTCTCAGGGGTCTTCTCCAGCATCACAGTTTGAAAGCATAAATTCTTTGGCATTCAGCCTTGTTTATGGTTCAGCTCTTCACATTCATACATGACTACTGGAAAAACCATAGCCTTGACTATACAGACCTTTATTGGTAAAATGTCTCTGCTTTTTAACATGCTGTCTACGTTTGTCATAACTTTTCTTCCAAGGAGCAAACATCTTTTAATTTCATGGTTGCAGTCACCATCCACAGTGATTTTGTACCCCAAGAAAATAAAATCTGTTACTGTTTCCTGATGGGGTCCAGCCCTGGTGGATCCAGGGTAATTCGAAGGTGGGGACGGAATCGGTGTCCTAGGAAAAAACTTATTTAATTTAGAGAGAGATTGGAAAATTAGCGGAGAAAAGGAGGCTGAATAACTTGGTTTATGTGGGATACCAATAAAATTCCAAGACAAGGAATTTGCACCATCTACGTTGGGCCACCGGCGCCACTTGAATATCGGAAGGTGCCCCTCCTTGGGCCCCTTCTCGTGTGAAACTTAAAAGCCAGGGCAAGTAAGTAGACATGGCAGGCACCCATGCTCCAGATGGGAATTCAGCCAGAAAAAAGGAGAGCAAGAAAGAAATGACATGGGGGAATCAGTCTTTCCAGAAACTGATACGATTTCTTTATTTTTTAGGTTTGCTTATATACCTTTTGTTACATGTAGAGACAAATGGAAATTTTAAAGTCACACGGGGGTCAGCAGTCCTGATCTTTATCAAAATCAGGTGCTTCACATAAATGTATAAAAAAAGGTCTTAGTGGTTTTACATCATCTTATGGCCATGAGGCCTGCTGACATTTTATACTCCTTTCTTTCTGACAACCAAAAAACTTATTTTTTCCAAGGGTGTTTTTTCTTAAACCAGGCGCCACCCTCTGAAGGTACCAGATAAAGTTGCATTCCTATAGGGTGAGGGTGTAGTGGGTTACAACTAAGAAAGGAATTTATTTAACCTAAGGTTAACATGATTAATCTTAAAGGTTAATACTTATTTCTCCTGTATGCTAGTTACATTCATTATAAGGGCAGGGAATATGGAGATTTAGCAGCAAACATCAGCCCAACAAATGAAAACCCTTCACCAATGTTTCCCTTAAGATCTATTTAGTGTTAAGATAGTGATAAAGTTACATTTTTACAGTGATTTATAACAAAGTACAGTGATCTATAACAAAAGAGAAAATTCATTAACTCAAAAAGTCTAGTATTGCTAACATCAAAAACTACTATGTTTCCTTTTCTATATTCCAAATACATTGATTAATATATTCCCAGGTGCCTAAGGATATGGAGGCCTGGCAGCAATCATTGACTCAACAATGAGAAAAGCCCTATGCTAATTAAGATTTTCAAAATACTCCAGACTCTCTGTGCTGTTTATGGTTGAGAGGTAGTAAACAATCATGTGCTTGGCAGGAGTATGGATAATCCTGTCACACAAGCTAGTCTGCCAGTGGAGAGGTTTGACCTGAAACACCCTTGTCACACCCAGGGCAGGGAATTAGCTGCAATTATTGGCACAACAAATGAAAAACCCTTCACCAATATAATTCCTAATCAACTCACTATACTAATAATTTCTAACTTCCCAAAGACAATCTGCCTTTAGTAAGTCTAAAACATCTCCTGCCTCTCATGGTTGGGAGGCTGTAAACAATCACATGTGGCCGGATGAACCTGTACAGGCAGGCTAGATAATCTTCAGAGGAGTTAGTCAGTTGAAACACTTGTCATGCCCAGGAATCTTTATTGATTGGAGCTGCAAGTTAACTCCTTCTCCGAGAAAGGTAATGGGGGTCAGCCCCCCGTAAAGTCAGAAGTATAGGTGAGAGCATAAAACAGTAAAGTAGGCACTCTGGTTTTGGGGGTAGATGCTTGGGAACAGGGCTTTCCTGAGGCTCGATCTCGCCTTTGCGTAATGCCGAGCGACCTTCCTCATGACATTTGCCAAGGGTGGAGTTCCTCACACTGGCTCCCGGCAGTTTCCACTTTCCCCCCATCTATTTGCCATGAAATGATAGTATACCAGATGCCATGATCTTAGTTTTTTGAATGTTGGAATATTACTTGGCCACAAAAAGAATGAAATAATTCCATTTGCAGCAATGTGGATGAACCTCAAGATTGTCATACTGAGTTAAGTAAGTCAGACACAGAAAGATAAATATCATATTATATTGTTTATATGTGGAATATTAGAAGAGGTATAAATGAACTTATTTATGGAACAAACATAGTCAAAGAAGTAGAAAACAAACATATGGTTACCAGGGGATGAGGGGGAGGGATAAATCGGGTGATTGTATTGATATATACACACTATTATGTATGAAATAGATAACCAATAAGAACCTGCTGTAAAGCCCAGAGAACTCTACTCAATATTCTGTAATGGGCTATATCAGAAAAGAATCTTAAAAAAAAAAAAAGAGTGGATATATTAATATGTATAATTGATTCAATGCAAGGAGACACAAGAGACATGGATTTGATCCCTGGGTCAGGAAGATCTCCTGGAGGAGGAAATGGCAACCCACTCCAGTATTCTTGCCTGGAGTATCCCATGGACAGAGGAGCCTGGCAGAACCAGAGAAGTCCTTAGGGTCACAAAGAGTCAAACATGAACAAGCACGCACATAGCTTATTCACTTTAATGTACATCTGAAACAAATATAACATTGCAAATAAACCATACTCCAATAAAATTTTTTAAAAGTATAAAGTGAGTAATACAATGTCTTGTGCTCATTAAGTGCTCAAAATGATTGTTAGTGTTAATAGTTTAAATATAGTAAAGCAGTAAGAGAAACGACATTATGACAACACTGCCTCATTCAGTTTTAAAAATGATGAAAAGATGAAGACATAGTTATGCATATAAAAAACAAGAAAGGAAGAAGTTTCATCAACATCTGATTTTGCATCCAAAATAGGCTGTTCTTTCCTCTGTAATTTTTATAAATAATGACTGTAGCCACATTCTCTCTCTCACACATCAGGGAAACTTGCAGTTCAAAGAAAACTAGGAAATGGATAGTCAGGTATAGTATCCTTCATATAGCCCAAGAAGAAATGGGGACCCTAAGACACTGAATAATGTTCTTCATGATATATTGCCAGTTAGAGTTTTCTCCTAAATACCTAAGCCTGGTGCAGCTTATTGCTGCTATCTAAGCTTGTCTTGTTGGTAAGATTTTTCAACTTTCAAGTATCCCAATCCAGTGAAACTGCCATTAATTCAATGGTCTTAATATCAACTGAGGATATCTCTGGCCTACGCTTTGATGAATACAGCATGCAGCATTTTCAAAGTGATTCTTCTCCTTGATTATGTTTTTGGAGATTATTTTGGATATATAACTCCATTCTCTTAAAGAGAGGGAGCTTGCATTGTGCAGTTGACTGACAAGAAATGATTTTAAATTGCCTCATAACAAGCAATTTAAAAGGAATATTTTGAATACAATGAGCTTTTCAATAAGGGTTCGGTGATATAGAATGAAAAGAGAAGCTATAAATTGATTATATATAGGATAAAGACAAATCAGGTATGAAAAACATATCTGATGTTCTCAAAAGAATCATCTTATTTTAAAAATACTATTTTGTTAATGTTTTTAATATGAAGGTCATTCAAATATTTGTAATTAAGTGATCTACATAAACAACCCTAAGGGGCACTATGTTAATATTTTTATTGTTGTTTCTCCCACCACCAGCTCCCATCACCAAACCTGTAATATGTATTTTCCCTGGATTTCTTAAGAAAACAAAGTATAATCTGAATTTGTGCCCCAGAATTGCCATTTTCTTTCTCTCTCTTTTTTTTTTTTTTTGTTATAGGTTACAGTAAACCTATAACATTGTTTTGGGTATACTGTATAATGATTTGATATTTGTATATATTGCAAAATGATCACCACAATAAGTTACTGTTAACCAAGTCAGAAAGTGAAAAGTAAAACAGAAGTTAGAGGGGAGGAATTAATTTGGAAGCATTTTGTATTGAAGAGCTTGGGACATTTGGGTGACATATAAAATGGAAAACTTAAAATTATCAGTGCAGCATAAATTTGTGGCCATTAAAATTGAACAAAGGGAAGTCATGATCAGATTTGCATTTTAATTCCTGGGTACTTGGGAGAGACTAAACTGGCAGCAGAATTCAGGAGGCAGAGATGGTTGGCATCCTCCAGATGACTGAAGCAAGTGGCTTCAGTGTGGTAGTGGTGATGGAGATGGAGAAAAAACTTGGGAGTTATTAAGATGTCATTTAATATTAAGATAAAATGTTATGGATGAAGACATTACAGTCACTGTTTCAGTAACAAAGGTAAACAAAAGGGACAGGAATGGCCTGTCTGCAAATTGCTACTTTAGAAGACTGGGCAGGGATGGTATTATAAAAGAAGGCAAAATAGGAAAGGGAAAATCAATTAGTCAGAATATGTAGTTACATGTGCAGAAACCTCCCTTTAAACTAACTTATACACATACACAAATAAAATAATTCATTGGAAATGTACTGGAGTCTTTCACAAAACCAAAGGAAAAGCTATCGGAAACATGGTATCTCAAAATACTTCAAAGATTAGAACTGGAGATTTAGACATGGTCATCTCAACTTGATTCCTTCTTTATTTGCTCGTTTTGAATTTTTTAAAAAAAATATGATTAAAAGCATAGGTCCTGGAACTTCAGGTCCAGATATACTTCCTTCTATGATTCAGTGGGGCAAGGAATTTTCCTCTCCCAGTTTGTAGGTGAACCAGCCTTGTTCATATGCCTGCTCTTTAAACACATTTCTGAAACTAAAGATAATTATGGCTGTATGGGTTGAATGGCCCATACCGCTAGTGGAGTTGTGGGGCCTGTGGTCCAGAGGGAGTAAGTGCTAGACAGACAAAACAAAGATTGTCAACTGCAAGGTTTGTGAAGTAGAGATCATGAATTCTGATTGAGAAATACTGAGACTAAAAGAGTAGTGAGATAACTGAGTAGAATTGTGCCATGGCAGTGGAATCAAAAGTAAGTAAATGTTGGCCTTGCACTCAGGGAAGAAACTGACATAAGATGTAGTCCCCTGAATGCACTAACAATATCCTTGATGATTTCTGTGTAGCAGACTGCCTGACAAAACTTTGCATGAAGGATATGGATCTCTTGTGTTAGGTGTTAAAAAGGTTATATGAGGGAATGAATGAAGGCAATTGAGGAAGAGTTAGGAGGCCATCAGGGTGTTTTTCAGCAGGCAGTGTGCTGATTTAGCAAATTCATTATCTTCAAAGCATCTCATTAAGAGTCCTATCCCCAAATGGAAAGGCCCATGCAGAGAACTTCTGAAACCTGCTTGCAGGAAATCTGTGTTGTTTCCATGTCCATGAAGCAAGGAACAGCAGATCTGTTCTTTGTGAAGATGTTGTACTAAAACAGTGCTAAATTTTGCTTGAAATTTGACAAGTTATTCCACTTATTTTCAGGACCCTCAATTCATCATTTTCGACAGATATCTTTTACTCTTTATTTTATCCCTGTTTTTTTTAGTTGAGCTCTAGACCAGACTGTAAACTCACTGTCTGTCTCACACATTACTAAGAATGTTCTTTCTGTACAGTTGCTGCTCTTTCAATGGTGTTGTTTGAATACTAGGGTCATAGGATTTTTAACTCTATCATTGAATTCTTACATAAGATTCTGCTGTCTAGTCAAAAGATTTGAAAGCATAGCAATATTGGACTAGAGGACTTGTTAACTAACTCTCTCTGTTCTGTGAATAAAGTGTCTCCTTTTATGATAGATGTTGTGTGAGAAACATCCCATAAATATGTGAGAAAATTAATGACTTGTCCTGTATGAAAATCTTTGTGGTACTATTTCAGCCTGCCAACCAAATTCTAGCCAGTTTCTTATCATAGACAAGTATCTTGGTACTCAGAACAGAAGGAAAAATTACTATAGTGATCTTTTTATGTACTTTTATATTTTCCATACATCAGTCTGCTGAAGACTCTGGAGACCAGCACACACTAGATCATCCTGAAAATGCAGCACAGATCTGAGGAAAGACTTGCATCAAAGTAAGGGAACAACAACACAAAGAAGGAATGTAGGAAAGAGAGAGAGAGCCTCAACCAAAGAATTACTCAGACGTAAGGAAAGAGATGAAGAATGAGACCCATACCTTAAACATGGGAAATTTAGAGTGAGCTCAGAATTTTTAAGCCTTTTGTAAAAGCAGTTATAGAGTATAGCTAACCAAAATCACAATAAATTAAATATCTTATTGATACCATTCTAAAACTATATGAAATGAATAATACTAATTAGATTTCCTATACTGTTGTCTTTTCAAAATATTTTTTATTTAGTATTCATGGATTCATTTATAGGCTTCATATGTTTGAAGCAAAATCTCCTGAGATGTAATGTTAAAAATGATAACAATAACATCCTAAGGAAAGTAAAGCAGATGTTGATAGTTTCTGAAGCACCATTATTGGAAAACAACTGACTTCTTTCTAGGCATGTAAGAATATGGAAAACTCAACAGTAATTTTCCAAATGCTGACTGCAATCTAAAAAGTAAAGCTTATTTTACCTAAACTGATACATATTCTTATTTCTTTGCAGACCTAAATATCTATCCCATGGTTAATACCACATTTATAATTAACTTGAGAGTAGTAAAAATGTATACTTGTGTGAAGGAGATACCGTTTTATGACAGAAGAGTTTATTTAAAGCCTCCCCATACTATGTGACTCTCTTTAATCCCATTAAAAAATTAAATCAATAAATCATGTTGTCATTCCCAATCATAATAATTATATAACAAAAAGTCTTCTTTAAATTCTGAGAAAATTAATATTTTATGTCTTAATCCATACTGTGCTAAATTTTGTTCTTTACTAAGTTCTGGTTTGTAAGTATATTTGTTTACTTAAATTGAAGGTAACTTTTTGGTGTTAGATTTTTACCAAAAGAGAAAAGATTTAAAGAGGACAGTGCAGGATATTCCAATGTTAAAATTATATTAAATTCCAAAGAGCTCTGTAATTTTAAAAAATTATAGCAAAACTTTTAGTATTTGAACATTGGTGTTTCAAGATAAACTTATTTTTTAATTGAAGTATATTTGATTTATGTTGTATTAGTATCAAGTGAGTAGCAGAGCACATCAGTTTTATATACACACATATATATACATACTTTTAATATCTATAAAAATGTATCCTTTTCAGATTCTTTTCCTATAGATTATTACAAAATTCAGACTATAGTTCCTAGTGCTATATAGTCGGCCCTTGTTTGACTATTTTATATATTTTCACTTTCATGCATTGGAGAAGGAAATGGCAACCCACACTCCAGTGTTCTTGCCTGGAGAATCCCAGGGACGGGGGATCCTGGTGGGCTGCCGTCTATGGGGTTGCACAGAGTCAGACACGACTGAAGCGACTTAGCAGCAGCAGCAGCAGCATGTATATGTTAGTCCCAGATTCCTAATTTATCCCTCTCTTCCCTTTCCCCTTTTGTAACCATAAGTTTGTTTTCTATGTCTGTGAGTCTGTTTCTGTTTTGTAAATAAGTTCATTTGTATCATTTTTTTTATTCCATGTAAAAGTGATCTATGATACTTGGCTTTCTCTGTGTAATCTACTTCACTTAGTATAATAATCTCTAGGTCCATCCATGTTGCTGCAAGTGGCATTTTTTATGGTCAAGCAGTATTTCATTGCTTAGATATACATACCACATCTCCTTTATCCATTCATCTGTTGATGGACATTTAGATTACTTCCACATCTTGACTATTTTAAATAGTTCCACTGTGAATATTGATTTGCATGTATATTATTTTAACCCCTGTCCCATCCAGGCCGGCACATAACGCTAAGCAGAGTTCCACGTACTATACTATAAGTTTTTGTTGGTTATTCATTTTAAATATAGCAGTGTGTACATGACCTTCTGAAAGTCTTTAACTGTCCCTTTCCCCAGTAACCATCAGTTCATTTTCTGAGTCTCTTTCTGTTTTGTTAGTAAGTTCATCTGTATCATTTCTTTTTAGATTCCAGATATAAGGGATGTCCTATGAAATTTCTGTCCTCTGTCTGACTTCCTTCACTCAGTATGATGCTCTCTTGATCCACCCATGTTGGTGCAAATGGCATTATTTCATTCTTGTTAGTGGCTGAGTGATATTCCATTGTATATACGTGCCACGTCTTCCTTATCCACTCCTCTGTCTATGGACATTTAGGTTGTTTCCATGTCTTGGCTGTTGTAAACAGTGCTGCAAAGAATGTTGGCACGCATGCATCTTCCAGGGCATGTTTTGTTCTTGGATATACACCCAGAAGTGTAATTGAAGGGTCATATGTTAGCTTTATTTTTAGTTTTTTTAAAGGACCTACATACTGTTCTCCGTAATGGGTATACCAATTTACATTCTCACTGACAGTTCAGAAGGGTTCCCGTCTCTGCAGCATTTGTTGTTTGTAGATTTTTTGCTGCTAGGCATTCTGACTGGCTTGAGGTGATTATCTCATTGTAGTTTTGGTTTGCAGCAAGGAGATCCAGCCAGTCCACCCAGAAGGAGATCAGTCCTGGGTGTTCATTGGAAGGACTGATTCTGAGGCTGAAACTCCAATACTTTGGCCACCTCATGTGAAGAGTTGACTCGTTGGAAAAACCCTGATGCTGGGAGGGATTGGGGGCAGGAGGAGAAGGGGACGACAGAGGATGAGATGGCTGGATGGCATCACTGACTCGATGGACATGGGTTTGGGTAAACTAAAGGAGTAGGTGATGGACAGGGAAGCCCAGCGTGCTGCGATTCATGGGGTAACAAAGAGTGGGACAGGACTGAGTGACTGAACTGAACTGAATAACTAGGGATGTTGAACATCTTTTCATGTGCCTATTGGCCACCTGTATGTCCTATTTAGAGAAATGTCTATTTAGGTCCTCTGCCCATTTATGGAGTGGGTTTTTTGTTTTTATGCTATTAATTGTCATAAGCTGTTGGTAAATTTCAGAGACATCCTTTATCAGTCACATCATTTGAAAATATTGTCTCCCAATCTGCAGGTTGTTGTTTCAGTTTGTTTATTTATTTATTTTTTACTTAATTTGGAAAAAGTCAGTTTTCATTCCAATTCCAAAGAAAGGCAATGCCAAAGAATGCTCAAACTACTGCACAGTTGCATTCATCTCACATGCTAGCAAAGTAATGCTCAAAACTCTCTAAGGCAGGCTTCAGCAATATGTGAACTGTGAAATTCCAGATGTTCAAGCTGGTTTTAGAAAAGGCAGAGGAACCAGAGATCAAATTGCCAACATACGCTGGATCATGGAAAAAGCAAGAGAGTTCCAGAAAAACATCTATTTCTGCTTTATTGACTATGCCAAAGCCTTTGACTGTGTGGGTCACAGTAAACCGTGGAAAATTCTGAAAGAGATGGAAATACCAGACACCCTGACCTGCCTCTTGAGAAACCTATATGCAGGTCAGGAAGCAACAGTTAGAACTGGACATGGAACAACAGACTGGTTCCAAATAGGAAAAGGAGTACATCAAGGCTGTATATTGGCACCCTGCTTATTTAACTTATATGCAGAGGACATCATGAGAAACGCTGGGCTGGAAGAAGCACAAGCTGGAATCAAGATTGCTGGGAGAAATATCAATAACCTCAGATATGCAGATGACACCACCCTTATGGCAGAAAGTGAAGAGGAACTAAAAAGCCACTTGATGAAAGTGAAAGAGGAGAGTGAAAATGTTGCCTTAAAGCTCAACATTCAGAAAACGAAGATCATGGCATCTGGTCCCATCACTTCATGGGAAATAGATGGGTAAACAGTGGAAACAGTGTCAGACTTTATTTTTTGGTGCTCCAAAATCACTGCAGGTGGTGACTGCAGCCATGAAATTAAAAGATTCCTTGGAAGAAAACTTATGACCAACCTAGAGAGCATATTCAAAAGCAGAGACATTACTTTGCCAACAAAGGTCCAGCTAGTCAAGGCTATGGTTTTTCCGTTGGTCATGTATGGATGTGAGAGTTGGACTGTGAAGAAAGCTGAGCAGTGAATAATTGATGCTTTTGAACTGTGGTGTTGGAGAAGACTCTTGAGAGACCCTTGGACTGCAAGGAGATCCAACCAGTCCATTCTAAAGGAAATCAGCCCTGGGATTTCTTTGGAAGGAATGATGCTAGAGCTGAAACTCCAGTACTTTGGCCACCTCATGCCAAGAGTTGACTCATTGGAAAAGACTTTGATATTGGGAGGGATTGTGGGCAGGAGGAAAAGGGGACGACAGATGATGAGATGGCTGGATAGCATCACTGACTCGATGGACATGAGTTTGAGTGAACTCTGGGAGATGGTGACGGACAGGGAGGCCTGGCGTGCTGTGATTCATGGGGTCGCAGAGAGTCGGACACGACTGTGCAACTAAACTGAACTGAAGATTTATTTATTTATTTTACTACTGCTGCTGCTGCTAAGTTGCTTCAGTCATGTCCGACTCTGTGCGACCCTATAGACGGCAGCCCACCAGGCTCCACCATCCCTGGGATTCTCCAGGCAAGAACACTGGAGTGGGTTGCCATTGCCTTCTCCAATGCATGAAAGTGAAAAGTGAAAGTAAAGTCGCTCAGTCATGTCCAACTCTTCGCAACTCCATGGACTGCAGCTCACCAGCTCCTCCTTTCACGGGATTCTCCAGGCAATAGCACTGGGGTGGGGTGAGGATAAATTACTTTACAGTATTGTGATTTTTTTTCATACATGAGCGTGAATTGGGCACAAGTAAACATGGGTCCCCCCATCCTGACCTCCCTACCTCCTCCGTCACCATCCTGTCCCTCTGGGTTGTTCCATAGCACCGGCATTGGGAGCCCTGCTTCATGCATCAAACTTGCACTGGCCATCTATTCTGCAAATGGTAATGTACAGATTTCCATGCTATTCTCTCAAATCATCTAACCCTTGCCTTCTCCCACTGAGTCAAAAAGTCTGTTCTTTACATCTTTGTCTCCTTTGCTTCCCCGCATGTAGGATCATCATTGCCATCTTTCTAAATTCCATATACATGTGGTAATATACAGTATTTGTCTTTCTCTTTCTGAATTACTTCACTGTCTATAAAAGGCTCCAGTTTCATCCACCTGATTAGAACTGACTCAAATGTGTTTCTTTTTATAGCTGAGTAATATTCTATTGTGTATATGTACCATAACTTCCTTATTCATCCATCTGCCAATGGACATCTAGGTTGCTTCAATGTCCTAGCTGCTGTAAGCAGTGCTTCAGTGAACATTGGTGTACATATGTCTCTTCATTTTGTTTATTGTTTCCTTTGCTGTGCAAAATCTTTTGAGTTTAAGTAGGTCCCATTTGGTTATTTTTTCTTTTATTTCCATTATCCTAAAAAATGGATTTAAAAAGATGTTGCTGTGATTTTTCTCAGAGTGTTCTGGCTATGTTTTCCTCTAATAGGTTTATAGTGTCCAATCTAACATTTAGGTATTTAATCCCTCTTGAACTTATTTTTGTGTATGGAGTTAAATGATCTAATTTCATTGTTTTTACATGTGGCTGTACAGTTTTCCCAGCACCATTTGTTGAATAGACTGTCTTTCCGACATCGTGTAGTCTTGCCTCCTTTGTCATAGCTTAATTGACTATAGGTAAATGCACTTATTTCCAGGTTTTATGTCCTGTTCCATTTATTTATATTTCTATTTTTGTGCCAGTACCATACTGCTTTGATGACTATAGCTTTTTCATGTAATCTGAAGTCAGGGAGCCTGATTCCTCCAGCTCCATTTTTCTTCTTCAAGATTGCTTTGGGTCTTCGGTCTTTTGTGTCACCATCCAAATTTTGAGATTTTTTTTGTTGTAGCTCTGTGGAAAATGTCATTGGTAATTTTATAGGGATTGCATTGAATTAGTAGACTGCCTTGGCTTGGGCAGCCTGCCATTTTGACAATATTGAATCTTCCAATCCACAAACATGGTATATTTTTCAAACTATTTAAATCTTCTTTGGTTTCTTATATTAGCATCTTATAGTTTTCAGAATATAGTTTTGTCTCCTTCAGTAGGTTTATTCCTAGTAGGTTTATTTTTGATGCAATGTGAAGTGTAATTGCCTCTTGAATTTGTCTTTCTGATCTTTCATTGTTAGTGTATATAAATGAAACAGAATTCTGTGTATTAACTCTGCAACCTGCAACTTTACCAAATTCATTGAGATCTAGTAGTTTTCTGGTAGCATCTTTAGGATCTTTTGTGTATAGTATCATGTCATCTGGAAACAGTGACAGTTTAACTTCTTTTTTTAAAATCTGTTTTATTTATTTACTTATTTTACTTTACAATATTGTAGTGGTTTTGCCATACATTGACATGAATCCACCATGGGTATACCTGTGTTCCCCATCCTGACCCGCCTTCCACCTCCCTCCCCATCCCATCCCTCTGGGTCATCCCAGTGCACCAGCCCTGAGCACCCTGTATCATGCTTCAAACCTAGATTGGTGATTTGTTTCACATGTGATAATTTACATATTTCAATGCCATTCTCCCAAATAATCCCACCCTCTCCCTCTCCCACAGAGTCCAAAAGTCTATTCTATACATCTGCGTCTCTTTTGCTGTCTCACATACAGCGTTATCATTACCATCTTTCTAAATTCCATATATATGTGTTAGTATACTGTATTGTTGTTTTTCTTTCTGGCTTACTTCACTTTGTATAATAGGCTCCAGTTTCATCCATTTCATTAGAACTGATTCAAATGTATTCTTTTTAACAGCTGAGTAATATTCCATTGTGTATATGTACCACTGCTTTCTTATCCATTCATCTGCTGATGGACATCTAGGTTGTTTCCATGTCCTGGCTATTATAAACAGTGCTGTGATGAACACTGGGGTACATGTGTGTCTCTTTCAATACTGGTTTCCTCAGTGTGTATGCACAGCAGTGGGATTGCTGGGTCATAAAGCAGTACTATTCCAGTTTTTGAAGGAATCTCCACACTGTTCTCCATAGTGTGTGTACTAGTTTGGATTCCCACCAACAGTGTAAGAGGGTTCACTTTTCTCTACACCCTCTCCAGCATTTATTGCTTGTAGACTTTTGGATCGCAGCCACTCTGATTAGCATGAAATTGTCCCTCATTGTGGTTTTGATTTGCATTTATCTGATAATGAGTGATGTTGAGCATCTTTTCATATGTTTGTTAGCCATCTGTATGTCTTCTTTGGAGAAATGTGTGTTTAGTTCTTTGGACCATTTTTTGATTGGATCGTTTATTTTTCTGGACTTGAGCTACAGGAGTTGCTTGCATATTTTTGAGGTTAATTCTTTGTCCATTGCTGCATTTGCTATATTTTCTCCCATTCTGAAATCTGTCTTTTCACCTTGCTTATAGTTTCCTTTGTTGTGCAGAAGCTTTAAATTTTAATTAGGTCCCATTTGTTTATTTTTGCTTTTATTTCCAATATTCTGGGAGGTAGGTCATAGAGGATCCTGCTGTGGTTTATGTCAAAGAGTGTTTTGCCTATGTTCTCCTCTAGGAGTTTTATAGTTCCTGGTCTTACATTTAGATCTTTAATCCATTTTGAGTTTATTTTTGTGTATGGTGTTAGAAAGTGTTCTAGTTTCATTCTTTTACAAGTGGTTAACCAGTTTTCCCAGAGAAGGCGATGGCACCCTACTCCAGTACTCTTGCCTGGAAAATCCCATGGGCAGAGGAGCCTGGTAGGCTGCAGTCCATGGGGTCTCGAAGAGTCGGACATGACTGAGCGACTTCACTTTTGCTTTTCACTTTCATGCATTGGAGAAGGAAATGGCAACCCACTCCAGTGTTCTTGCCTGGAGAATCCCAGGGATGGGGGAGCCTGGTGGGCTGCCATCTATGGGATCACACAGAGTCGGACACGACTGAAGCAACTTAGCAGCAGCAGTAGCAGCAGCAACCAGTTTTCCCAGCACCACTTGTTAAAGAGATTGTCTTTTCTCCATTGTATATTCTTGCCTCCTTTGTCAAAGATAAGGTTTCCATAGGTGTGTGGGTTTATCTCCAGGCTTTCTATTTTGTTCCAGTGATCTATACCTCTGTCTTTGTGCCGCTACCATACTGTCTTGATGACTGTGGCTTTGTAGTAGAGCCTGAAGTCAGGCAGGTTGATTCCTCTTTTCCAATTTGGATTTCCTTTACTTCTTTTTCTTTTCTGATTGCAGTAGCTAAGACTTCCAAACCTATTATGAATAAAAGTGGTGAGAGTGGGCATCCTTGTCTTGTTCCTGATCTTAGAGGGAATGCTCTTATATTTTCATCATTGAGTATGATGCTAGCTGTAGGTTTTCATATATGGCCTTTATGATAATGAGGTTTGTATCCTCTATGACCACTTTCTGGAGAATTTTTATCATAAATGGAAGCTGAATTTTGTCAGAAGCCTTTTCTGCATCTATTGAGATGATCAGATGGTTTTTATTCTTCAGTTTGTTGATATGGTATGTCACGTTGATTGATTTGTGACTGTTGAAAAAACCTTGCATCCCTGGGATATATCCCACTTGATCATGGTGTATGAACTTTTTAACATATTGTTGGTTACAAATTGCTAGTATTTTGTGGAGGATTTTTGCATTTATGTGTCATCAGTGATATTGGACTGTAATTTTCTTTTTTGTGTGTTATGTTTATCTGGTTTTGGTATCAGGATGATGGTGGTCTCATAAAATGAGTTGGAAGTTTTTCTTCCTCTGCGACTTTTTAGAACAGTTTCAGAAGGATAGGTGTTAACTTTCTGTAAATGTTTGATAAGATTCACCTTTGAAGCCATCAGGTCCCAGACTTTTGTTTGTTGGGAGGTTTTTAATCCCAGTCTCAATTTCAGTTCTTGTGATTGGTCTGTTCATATTTTCTATTTCTCCCTTGTTCAGTCTAGGGAGACTGTACCTCTAAGAAGTCGTCCATTTCTTCCAGGTTGTCCATTTTGTTGGCATACAGTTGTTCACAGTAGTCCTATAATTCTTGGTGTTTCTGTGGAGTCAGTTGTAACATCTCCTTTTTTATTTCCAATTTGACTGATTTGAGTCTTCTCCCTTTTTTTCTTGATGAGTCTGCCTAATGGTTTATCAGTTTTGTTTATCTTTTCAAAGAACCAGCTTTTAGTTTAACTGATCTTTGCTATTGTTTTCTTTGTCTCTATTTCATTTCTTTCTGCTCTGATCTTTATGATTTCCTTCCTTCTACTAACTTTAAGTGTTGTTTGTTCTCCTTTCTCTAGTTGTTTTCAGTGTAAGTTTAGGTTGTTGGAGATTTTTCTTGTTTCTTGACATAAGATTGTATTGCTATAAACTTCCCTGTTAGAATTGCTTTGGTGCATCCTAACAGTTTTGGACCATTGTGCTTTCATTTTCATTTGTATCAAGGTATTTTTTAAATTTCATCTTTGATTTCTTCAGTGATCCAGTCATCCAATGGTTGTTTAGTAGCATGTTGTTTAGTCACCACATGTTTGTGTTTCTTAGTTGTTCTTTTTTTTTTTTTAGTTTTCTTAGGTTTTTTTTTTTTTTTTTTTGTTTATTTCTAAACTCATTTCATTGTGATCAGAAAAGATATTTGCTATTATTTTGATTTTCTAAAATTTACCGAGGCTTGGCTTGTCGGTCAGCATGTGGTCAGTCCTGGAGAATATTCCATGTGCACTTGAAAAAAATATGTAGTCTGCTGCTTTAAGATGGAATACCCTATAGATATCAGTTAAGTCCATCTCATGTAAAGTGTCATTTAAGGCCCACATTTCCTTAACTGGTTTTCTGTCTGGATGATCTATTGATGAAATGGAGTAGTGTCCTTCTTTGTCTCTATAGCAGTCTTTGTTTTAAAGTCTACTTTGTCTGTTACGAGTATTCCTGCTCCAGCTTTCTTGTGATTCCCATTTGCGTGAAATACCTGCTCCCATCCCCTTACTTTCAGTCTGTAAGTGATGGTAGATATGAAGTGGGTCTCCTGTAAACAACATATATATGGGTCGTATTTTCGTATCAATGCAGCCAGCCTATGTCTTTTGGTTGGTGCATTTAATCCATTTACATTTAAGATGATTATCAATATGTCTGATCCTATTATCATTTTGTTAATTTGTTATTTTTTGTCATATCTTTTCCTTCTCTTGTATTTCCTGCCTAGAGAACTTCCTTTAGTATTTGTTGTAAAGCTGGTTTCGTGGCCTGGATTCTCTTAACTTTTGCTTGTCTGGAAAGCTTTTGATTTCACTATCACGTCTGAATGAGAGTCTTGCTGGGTAGAGTATTCTTGGTTGTAGCTTCTTCCCTTTCATCACTTAGAATATATCATGCCATTCCCCTCTGGCTTGTAGAGTTTTTGTTGAGAAATCAGCTGATAGCCTGATGGGAATTCCTTTATATATTATTTGTATTTTTTCCCTTGTTGCTTTTAATAATTTATCTTTGTCTTTAGTTTTTGTCAGGTTGACTACCATGTGTCTTGGTGTGTTCCTCCTGCTTGGTACTCTGTGTGCTTCCTGGATATGGTTGAATATTTCCTTTTCCATGATAGGGATGTTTTCAGCTATTATATCTTCAAATATTTTCTCAAGTCCTCTCTCTCTTTCTTCTCCTTCTGAGACACCTATAATGTGCATATTGGTGCATTTAATGTTGTTCCAGAGATCTGTTAGGCTGTCTTAATTTCTTTTCATTCTTTTTTCTATATTCTGTTTTGTAGCATTGATTTCCACCATTATGCCTTCTAGGTCACTTATCTGTTCTTCCGCCTCATTTATTCTGATTAACTGATTCAATCTGCTGTCCTGTTTATCTCTTTGTTTGTTCTTTAGTTCTTCTAGGTCCTAGATAAACACTTCTTGCATGTTGTCAACTTTTGCCTCCATTCTTTTTTCAAGATCCTGAATCATCTTCAGTATCTGAAGTTATTCTGAACTGTTTTTCTGGGAAGTTGCCAATCTCCACTTCATTTAGTTCTTTTTCTGTGGTTTTATCTTGTTCCTTGATCTGGGACATAATCCTATTTCTTTTCATTTGGGGTAGCTTTCTGTGATTGTGGTATTAGTTCTGGAGGATGATGGGATTGTAATTTTATTTCTTCTGTCTGCCCTCTGGTGGATGAGAATAAGAGGCTTGTGCTAGCTTCCTGATGGAAGGGGCTGGCTGTGGGAAAAACTGGGTCTTGCTCTGGTGAGCAGGGCTGTGCTCAGTAAAACATTAATCCAATTGTCTGCTTATGAGTGGGGCTGTGCTCCCTTCCTGACAGTTGTTTGGCCTGGGGTTTGAAATGAAGTACTTGGGTGCAATCTCAAAAATAACAGAGTGATCTCTGTTCATTTCCAAGGCAAACCATTCAATATCAGAGTAATCCAAGTCTATGCCCCAACCATGAATGGTGAAGAAGCTAAAGTTGAATGGTTCTGTGAAGACCTACAAGACCTTCTAAAACTAACACCAAAAAGAGATGTCCTTTCATCACAGGGACTGGAATGCAAAAGTAGAAATCAAGAGATACCTGGAGTAACAGGCAAATTTGGCCTTGGAGTACAAAATGAAGCAGGGCAAATGTGAACAGAGTTTTGCCAAGAGAACGCACTGGTCATAGCAAATACCCTCTTCCAACAATACAATGTCTAAGGATGACTCTACACATGGACATCACTAGATGGTCAGTATTGAAATTCGATTGATTATATTCTTTGCAGCCAAAGATGGAGAAGCTATAGAGAATCATCAAAAAGAATGGAGGAGCTGACTGTGGTTCAGATCATGAATTCCTTATTGTAACATTCAGACTAAAATTGAAGAAAGTAGGGAAAACCATTAGACCATTCAGTTATGACCTAAATCAAATCCCTTAAGATTATACAGTGGAAGTGAAAAATAGATTCAAGGGATTAGATCTGATAGACAGAGTGCCTGAAGAACTATGGACTGAGATTTGTAACATTGTACAGGAGGCAGTGATCAAGACCATCCCCAAGAAAAAGAAATGCAAAAAGGCAAAATGGTTGTCTGAGGAGGCCTTACAAATAGCTGAAAAAAGACAAGGCACTAAAGGCAAAGGAGAAAAGGAAAGATACAGCCATCTGAATGCAGAGTTCCAAAGAAGAGCAAGGAGAGATAAGTAAGCCTTCCTCAGTGATCAATGCAAAGAAGTAGGGGAAAACAATAGAGTGAGAAAGACTAGAGATCTCTTCTAGAAAATTACAGATACCAAGGGAACATTTCATGTAAAGATGGGCAAGTAAAGGACAGAAATGGTATGGACCTAGCAGAGGCAGAAGAGATTAAGAAGAAGTGGAAAGAATACACAGAAGAACTACACAGAAAAGCTCTTAATGACCCAGATAATCACGATGATGTTATCACTCACCTAGAGCCATACATCCTGTAGTCCAAAGTCAAGTGGGCATTAGGAAGCATCACTCTGAACAAGTGGAGGCAATGGAATTCCAGTTGAGCTATTTCAAGTCCTAAAAGATGATGCTGTGAAAGTGCTGCACTCAATATACCAGCAAATTTGGAAAACTCAGCAGTGGCCACAGGACTAGAGAAAGGTCAGTTTTCATTCCAATTTGAAAGAAAGGCAATGCCAAAGAATGTTCGAACTGCCACACCATTGCATTCTTCTCACACTCAAGCAAAGTAATGCTCAAAATTCTCCAAGCCAGGCTTCAACAGTATGTGAACTGAGAATTCTAGATGTTCAAGTTGGATTTAGAAAAGGTAAAGGAACCAGAGATCAAATTGCCAACATCCACTGAATCATAGAAAAAGCAAGAGAACTCCAAAAAAACATCTGCTGCTGCTGCTGCTAAGTCACTTCAGTCGTGTCTGACTCTGTGCGACCCCAGAGACGGCAGCCCACCAGGCTCCCCCATCCCTGGGATTCTCCAGGCAAGAACACTGGAGTGGGTTGCCATTTCCTTCTCCAATGCAGGAAAGTGAAAAGTGAAAGAGAAGTCGCTCAGTCGTGTCCGACTCTTAGCGACCCCATGGACTGCAGCCTACCAGGCTCCTCCACCCATGGGATTTTCCAGGCAAGAGTACTGGAGTGGGGTGCCATTGCCTTCTCCCAAAAGAAAAAAAAAATCTACTTCTGCTTTATTGACTACGTCAAAGCCTTTGACTGTGTAGATCACAACAAACTGTGGAAATTTCTTCGAGACTTTGAAATACCAGACCACCTTTACCTGCCTTCTGAGAAATCTGTATGCAGGTCAAGAAGCAACAGTTAGAACCAGGCATGGAACAATGGACTGGTTCCATATGGGAAAGGAGCTCATCAAGTCTTTATATTGTCACCTTGTTTATTTAAATTCTATGCAGAACACATGATGCTAAATGCCAGGCTGGGTGAAGCACAAACTGGAATCAAGTTTGTGGGAGAAATATCAGTAACCTCAGATAATCAGATGACACCACCCTTATGGCAGAAAGTGAAGAGAAACTAAAGAGCCTCTTGATGAAAGAGGAGAGTGAAAAAGTTGGCTTAAAACTCAACATTCAGAAGACTAAGATCATGGCATCCAGTCCCATCACTTCATGGGAAATAGATGGAGAAACAATGGAAACATTGACAGAATTTATTTTGGGGAGCTCCAAAATCTCTGCAGATGGTGACTGCAGCCATGAAATTAAAAAGATGCTTGCTCCTTGGAAGAAAAGCTATGACCAACCTAGACAGCACACTAAAAAAGCAGAGACATTATTTTGCTGACAAAGGTCCATCTAGTCAAAGCTATGGTTTTTCCAGTAGTCATGTATGGATGTGATAATTGGACCATAAAGAAAGGTGAGCACCAAAGTACTGATGCTTTTGAATTGTGGTGTTGGAGAAGACTCTTGGTAGTCCCTTGGACTGCAAGGAGATCAAACCAGTCAATCGTAAAGGAAATCAGTCCTGAATATTCATTGGAAGGACTGATGCTGAAGCTGAAGCTCCAATACTTTGGCCATCTGATATGAAGAACTGACTCATTGTGAAAGACCCTGATACTGGGAAAGATTGAAGGCAGGAGGAGAAGGGGATGACCAAGAATGAGATGGTTGGATGGCATCACTGACTTGATGGACATGAGTTTAAGTAAGTTCTGAGATTTGGTCATGGACAAGGAAGCCTGGTGTGCTGTAGTTCATCAGATCACAGAGTCAGACACCACTGAGTGACTGAACCGAACTGACTGAGGGTTGTCTTTTTGTTTATGGTTTCCTTTGCTGTGAAAATTTTTAATTAGGTCCATTTTTAAAAATTTTGTTATTTTCATTACTTTAGAAGACAAATCATAAATAATATTGCTATTATTTACACCAAAGAATGTTCTCCCTATATTTCCAAGCATTTTATGGTATTAGGTCTTAAATTTTGGTCTTTAATACATTTTCAGTTTATTTTTGTATGTGGTGTTAGAAAATATTTTGGTTTCATTCTTTTACATGTAGCTGTTCAGTTTTCCAAGCATCATTTATTTAAAACACCAGCTTTTCTCTGTTGTATGTTCCTGACTTCTTTGTTGTAGATTAGTTAGCCATAAGTGCATGGATTTATTTCTGAGTTTTCTGTCCTGTTCTCTTGATATGTGTCTGTTTTAGTAATATCATACTGTTTTGATTACTGTCGATTTGTAGTATTGTCTAAAGTCAGGGAGCCTGATTTCTCCTGCTACTGATTTCTTTCTCAGAATTGCTTTGGCTATTTCGGGTTTTTTGTCTTACCATGCAGATTTTAAAGTTTTTTGTCTAGTTCTGTGAAAAATGACATTTGCAACTTAATAGGGGTTGCATTGGCTCTTTTGATTGGCTTGGGTAGTGTGTTCATCTGAACAATAGTGATTCTTCCAATCCAAGAACACTGTATATATTTTCATCCATTTGTGTGGTCTTCAATTGCTTTCATCAGTGTCTTATAGTTTTCCAAATTTAGGTCTTTTGTCTCTTAAGGTAGGTTTATTCTTAGGCATTTTATTCTTTCTGATACAGAATAATTTATTCTAAATGTGTAAAAATGTTTTAAATGTAGGAAATAATTATCATCATACATTAAATTTGCAAAAAGCTTTACACTGTTCAAAGGATTGAGGGGCATTTTTCATTGTTCTTAGGAATGTCATTTATTTATAAATGTTCTTAAATCTGGCAGGAATAGATATTTTTCAGGTGAGGAAAGAGCTTGTATTAGTTACCTGGCAAACCAAGATGCAGACAAGTTTTGCAACTCTGAATTATCATTTCCCTATATATGTTTATATAGCTTTTGAGTTTTAAAAAATGTTTTATCTGAATTATATTGCTAAAGGCGCAGTGTATTCTTTGTTATCCTGAACATTCTTATTTTTAAAAGATTGTAAAATATTTCTTGTCTCAAAAACATGGACATTTCCTCTGTTGTCTCCCTCCAAAATCTTTACTTTACTTTGTGGCCACTTTCAAATTGGATAATAATTAGTTGTTTCCACAATTTCTCTCTTGCTAAAAGTAAGATATAAAAGACTGCAGCCAGATTCCTACTGATGTCATTGGATATGTGATAAACAGGAAAATGCCACATATACTTAAAAAACAAACAAAACAGTTGATAGTACTCAAACTCATGGTGACCTTGATGTTACAACAATAGACATGGATTTAAAAACAGGTATCTTTGATGTCTCAGTGGTAAAGAATCTGCATGCCAATGTAGGAGACATGGGTTTGATCCCTGTATTTGGAAGATCCTCTGGAGAAAGAAATGGCAACCCACCCCAGTATCGTTGCCTGGGAAATCCAACAGAGGAGCCTGGCAGACTACAGTCCATGGGATCACAAAGAGTTGGACATGACTTAGTGACTAAGCAACATCAATTATAAATATAGTTATAAACTTAAATAAACAGACTGAGTTAATGTATAGGTAATTTTAGCATAGAAACCATAGAGAAGGCAAATGGAAAATCTAGAACTTGGAGAGTACAACAACTGAAAAATAAACCACTGGATAAGGGTTAATGGAAGACAGAAGAAAGTACACTTGAAAATGTGTGGTTGAGTGCTTCAGTCGTTTCTGAATCTTTGCAGCACTGTGTACCAGACTGTAGCCTGTCAGGCTCCCCTGTCAGTGGGATTTTCTGGGCAATAATGCTAGTGTGGGCTGCCATGACCTCCTTCAGGGGATTTTACCAACCCAGAAATCGAACCTGTATCTCTTAAGTCTCCTGCATTGGCAGGCGGGTTCTTTACCACTGGTGCCACCTGTTGAAAATAGGCCCATAGAAAATTATAAATCTGAGCAAAACAAAGAGGAAAATAGTAGACGATGAACAGAGTCTCAAACATGGGGCATGATATCATGTAAATTAACATAAATCATAGTCTCAGGAGAAAAAAATAGAAAAAATAAAGGCCCTATATTTTTTTAATTTTGAGAAAGAAATCAATTTCCAGGTACAAAAACCTAGATGATAGCTAAGAAGAAGAAAGAAACACACATACACGCACTCAGGCACATTATATGCAAATTATGATTTCAATAGTGCGAGTCGCTCAGTCATGTCTGACTCTTTGCAACCCCATGGACTGTAGTCTATGAGGCTCCTCTGTCTGTGAAATTCTCCAGGCAAGAATACCATACTGGAGTGAGTTGCTATCACCTTCTCCAATGGTTTCAGTTGGCTATTGTTACTGATGTCTAGATGAGGTCATTATAGAACTATAAGACGATAGAATGGCATTTAAAAGTCTGTTATTGACCTAACGTAAAGCCAACATGAGTTCAGTGGTAGAGTGTAAAATAAATGTTTCAAAAAGAGAGGAGAGAGAGAAAAGGACATATCAAACACCACTAATTTAAGAAGAAAGAAATGTTAAAATAAGGAATTAGGCCCTTAAAATCACCTCAAGGCTTGGAGGCGTACGTAGACCCAAGGAAAACCCAGTGGATGCCACAAAGCATCAGAGTTAACATATAGTGTTGACAGTGCTTTCCTGAAGTCAGATCTCAAAGAATCCAGGTTATACTAATACAGTAAAAATACTTAACAAGTTAGTCAACTGTTCCCTATGATAGGAAGCTTATTCACTTAGACTGGATTATGGCATTCTCACTACTGTGATGGAAAAGTAAACTCAACTTCATCAATCAGTATATTAATTCCTACTCGTAATAAGAACACATTGATTGGGGAGGCAATATAGTGTTGGGTTAAAGGATAATTTTTGCTTATAGACAATAGATTTAAATGTCAGTCATATCATTTCCGAGCCCAGTGATGTGGTACAACAAAAACATCATAACATTATAGAAAATAATAATCTTTCTTGAGTAAGGCACTGTTCTTTTCCATTTAATAATCTTAATTTTGTGTATTTTTTGACTGCACTGGGTCTTCATTGCTCCACAAGTTTCTTCTCGCTGTGGTGCGTGGGGGCTGCCCTCCACTTGTCGTGTGTGGGCTTCTCTTTGTGGTGGCTTCTCTTGTGGGAAAGGGCTCTGGGGCGTGGGGGCCTCAGTAGTTGTGGCCATTGGGCTCTTGAGCACAGGCTCAATAGTTGTAGCACGTGGGCTTGCTTGTTCCACGGCATGTGGGATCTTCCTGAGTCAGGGATTGATCCTGTGTCTCTTCAATTGGCAGGCAGACTCTTTAACACTAAGGCACCAGGAGAGCCACTAAGGCTCTGTCCTTAGTGTTTACATATACCGTTTTATTTTACTTTGTCAGGGAGAGGGAAATTCTCCACCTCTACCTGTCTTGTGGTTAGACTGATAATAAAATTGATACAAGACAGATTAACAGGAGGAAAAAAAAAGTTTAATTTGTGTACCCAAAGTTCTCATGGAAATAAGACCTAAGTGGCCAAAGGAGGCAACTTTTATATTTCTTAGACAAAGAAACAATAAATTTGAGAGAAATTGAAAAGACAAACAGTTTTGGGTACTCAGTAAAGAATTTAAGCAAAGTTTGGACTTTGGTTGAAAATTAGTAGAGAACTAATGAGGTTTGTTTATCTAGGTCTCTCAGCTCTGCTTTCTGTCTCTCTGATGATGCCTTTCTACCTCCCAATACAGGAAGGGCACCGTTCATGCGGGAGATATATTTTTTGCTTTCAGAGAGATAGAGAGCAGGGTCAAATATCCCTCTTTGATCAGTCACTTCTTAAGTAATTTCAATTCAAAATAATCAATGTGTATTGAAGCATATTTTGAAGTGGCTGCCCTTGGCCCAGTTTTCATAAAAACCATATGAGATTTTCTTTTGCTCTCAGAGTATTTTTCTTATTTCCATTTTGCTGTTGGAAAACAGACAATTTAAAATTAATCCCATTAAATTTAGGGCCCTTTATCGATCATTTCTACAAGGTTGACATTAGGGAAACATGAGGTATTAGCACCAATATTATTACCACCAGTCTACCTATAACCTTTAATAATACTCCTTTATGACTTAGTGAGTCAACAGCAACGACTGCTACTTTTTACTATAACTGTAACTACTACAACAATCACTGTGTTTACTATGTGCTAGGCACTGTGACACACTTTTATAACAATTTCAATCATTTAGTCTTTATAAAAACAAAACCAATACAATATTGTAAAGTAATTAACCTCCAATTAAAATAAATAAATTTATATTTAAAAAAACAAAACAGTGCATAAGTTCTATTGTTATTCTCATTTTATTATTCAAGACCTGACTAGGTAATTCCTCAATGTTCTGCAGATAATAAATGCTAGAGTCAGGGTTAAACCTCTATATAAATTCACCTGTATTTTATTAATGAAGGGTCTCTGTGGTGATGAGAATGATGATAATAATGAAGATGAGGGTGAACATTCTACAAGGTTTTTTTTTTACTGATGACAGAATTTTCCTGCTTCAATTACTGACCTTAAAGTCAAGAACCTAACAATTACACCCATCCAGTATGGAATTAATAGCTGAGATATTAATTTTTAAAAGTAATGAGATCAATGCCATAACTTTTAAATACTTTTGTCAAACTGCATTCAATGCTACTTTACTGCATATTATTCTAACAAACTGATTTATAACATTTCTCTATACACATAATGGATTAAATTAGTACTTTGTAATGGAGAAATACATGGCTTCCCTGGTGACTCAGTGGTAAAGAATTTGCCTGCCAACGCAGGCACACAGGTTCAGTCCCTGGGATGAGGGAACCCACTCCAGTGTTTTTGCCTGGAAAATCCCACGGACAGAGGAGCCTGGCTGGCTATAGTCGATGGGGTTGCAGAGTCAGACACGGCTTAGCTACTAAACAACGACAATGAAGCAGTTATTGTAATGTCAATAGAAAAAGGAAATGGTAATCTCACAGAAAGGAAATAAAATATAGTTGCCAAAATTTATAATGCATCCCAATGTATAAGCAAATACCTTTGATTAATTCAGCCATCAGTGAGGTCATCAAAATAAACCAATGAACATGCATAGTGTCCAAGGTGAGACTTCCCAGAATAGTCTAAAATATGTACACATTTTAGAATATGTACACATTCTAAAATTTGAACACATTTTTAAAGAATACAACTCATATAAAACACTCAAAGATTTATCTTTCCATTGGCTAATTATTCTAACATTAAATCTTAACACAGTTTTAACACAGATAGCATGCTATATTGGGCAAAGAGTGAAAAATTGAGTCTTGGTCTATGCTTTCATCTTTGCTGACAACTACTGCTATGTGCTCAGGGTTTGTGCTCAGTTGCTCAGTCAAAGGGTCTTTTGTGACCCTTTGGGCTATAGCTCACCAGGCTCATCTGTTCATGGAATTTTTCAGGCAAGAATACTGTAGTGGTTTGCCATTTCCAACTCCAGTGGATCTTCCCAACTCAGGGATGGAACCCCCATCTCCTGCATTGGCCCTTAGATTCTTTACTGAGCCACTGTGCCACCTGCTAAGCCCCAACTATTACTATAACTTTAGGCATAAATACTTTAGTAATCTCGGGCATAGATTAAACTCACTTTAAAACATCTTATGTCTCTGATACTTTATATTTCTATTATACTTTTAGAAAATGCATAGAGATAGGAGACTTTATTTAAAGCTTGTTAGATAAATTAAGAATCTATGTGTAAGATAATGGCCAGACTCTAATGTATTACTATTGTGGATACAATAAAATAATCTGATATATTTCCAATTATTCATCCACAAAAATTTAAGATACAGCAAATAACATTTTAGGAATCACTTCAGAAGAGGGGGTTAAAAATATATTTCTTCAGCCTTAATGCCTTTTAACATTATGTCTTCATCTCGAGGTGGTTGTGATTATCTACCTACCTATTTATCTATTTATTTACTTATTTATCTGCTGTTTTCTTTGTAAACATGGGTCTGTTGCACAGCCTCCATACTCATTTATAGAAAAGATTAAAACTATAAATCATCACAACTCATAAGCTGCCTACTTAGAGCTGAACAGCCAGCACAGCGCCAGAACTGATGGAGATTTATGAATCTCAGACAGCTGCTCTCACCCAACTTCAAGAAGATAAAGGGAAAGGAAAGCTATCGAATTAATTTGGTGTCCATAGATAACACTTATGTAAACAGATGGGATTAGCTACCTGGAGGGCAAAACCTCTAGGAAAAGGAGGATACATGAAGAGAGTGTGTATTGACCCTTGTCTGTTCTACATGTTGAAATCCCAGCTCTGTATGAGACCTAACTGAAGATACTTGCTTTTTTTGAGTTTTATCCAACCAGGTCCCTGGTGGTTCAATGGTAAAGGATGCCTGCCAATGCAGGAGACCTAGGTTTGATCCCTAGGTCTGGAAGATCCCCTGGAGAAGGAAATGGCAACCCATTCTACTATTTTTGCCTGGAGAATTCCACCGAGGCTGGCGGGCTACATTCCATGGGGTTGCAAAAGAGTCAGACATGACTTAAAAACCAAACAAAACCAGCCAATAATAATTTTCTATTCTTCTAATCTTTAGTAGATATTATCCCTTATACCATACCCAGGCATATATAACTGCTGTTTCAGTCAGGTCATACCTTTGGTGCTTAAATAAAATTTCAAGCCTTTTAGAAAGAATTAGGAGTTTTACTTTATTCACCTAGCACACAGTATCTAGTTGTTCCAAACATTTTTTAGCCTTGCTGAGTCTTGCAGAGTTGAGATGACTTTTGAAAACAAGTCACTCAATGGTTTTCTATTGCATAGAAAAGTGGTTTAGATTTTTTTTTCCCTTAAATAAGTATTTTTTCTCTAAAAATCCCTTAGAAAACATTGATTATATGGAGTAGATAAAATTATACTAAAATAAATAAACTTGAAGTTTAAAAACACTGAATGCCTACATTTGTATTCATGCAATTTTTAAAGAGACAGAAAAGAGAGATGGTCTTCATCAGCAATTGATCAGAGCTTCTTAAGTTTATGTGAAACAAAGAATTTAGCTCAAGGTAGGAAAGGTAAAAGAAAAATAACAAGTTGATTTAAGTGGAAAATGAAATAACAAGTTAGTGCTAAGTCATAAAACAGGCATAAAATATGAGCTATACTATATATTTGTTACATTTATTACCAAACATGTCATGTGTTTGTTTACCTATATGCTTATACAAATATGTATCTTTTTAATTTCATGGTGGTAAAAAACAAAACAAAACAAATTGGAAACAGAATTGTTATCATTTTATAACAGATATTGGGAAAGAAAATATAAGACCTATTAATCATTGTAGAATAAATATTATAATTTAATAATTTTGCTTCAACTTGATAAACCAGCCTTGTCCTACTGGGTTAGAAATATTCTGCAGTGTTCAATATTGTTAACAATGGAAGACAAATTTATTTGAGAAAGCAAAATATATCTTAAGGTCTTGGATACTATAAATGGAATGAGATATTTTAGAGGAAAATTTATGATATCTGGTCATGATGGCCAGATGATGAACAAAAATAGCAAAATAATCTGCTATTATTTCTAAGGGTGCATGAAATTGGCTTCCCTATTGAAAGTGACAATTGAAAGCACTTAGAGTTTCAGTAAAGACATGATGAGGAAAATAAATGTCCTTCCCCAGGCCAGCGTAAGAGAATGCCACAGACTCCTACCCTAAATGATACGCTTTCTCAGGTGTAAAAATGAAGTATGATATAAACCTTCATGGAAGAATCTTGGCATAACATGGATATAAAATGTGGCACTGTGAAATGTTAATCCATATTACAGAATTAAGCGCACATCATAGTCACAGTATTGTTCAATAGTGTGTCGTAGTATAATGTAATAAGCACAAACAATCATCTATGTCGCATTCTTGCCAAAATGTTTATCATTAGTCTGTTCAGAAGGAAACAATGGATGGATCCAGAATTTGCCAAGATAACTACAGTAATATGACATGAGCCAAGATTAGCAATATGATTGATTTAAAAAGCTGAGTTCATTAGAACTTAGAGACATAATAACTAAATACAAATGGGTGCACACTGTTTAGATTCTAGATTTTTTTTAAGGGCTATGAAAGATATCTTTGAGAGAATGGCAAAATAAGCTTTCAAAAATGGATTTCATTTAGATAGTACTATCAAATTGTTAATTTTCTTAGGTCTGGTTATGATAGTGTGGCTATGTAGGAGAATGCTTTTGTTGTTAAAATATGTGTTTTGAAGTATTTAGTGATGAAGTGTTATGAAACTTGAAATTCTGAATGGTTTAGAGCAAAAAATGAGAGAGGAGAAGGGAGGGAAGACAGAATGAATACAGAAAGGATGAGTGGGGGAGTGGGGAAACAGAGATAACACATGTGGAAGTATAGAATTATGCTCATTGGTAAATCTAAGCAAATATGTATATTGATCACTGAGATTTCCTTTCTATATTCTACACTTGAAGAGTTTGCCAAATTAGATGAGATTAGATATTTTAGAGGAAAATTTATCACATCTGATCATCCTGATTAAAAAAAATATAGGTAGCAAGATAATCTGTGTAAATGTGATATGAAAGTTTGTGAAATTACTGTTTTCCTAATAAATGAGTGATTGTTTTATTTATAAGTGAATTTCTCAGTTCAATAGTGTTAAATATGCCTCTTTTTTTTTTTAAGGCAAAAATGGGTGGAGCAGAGGAACTTGGAGTTAAATAGCTCAGAGGTGGCTTTGATAATGAAAGTTAATATTTACTATGTACTTATTATGTGCCTATAATGGTTTTTGTATAGATTTGGTACCAGGAATGGCTCTTGAGAAACAGAATTTTAGGATGAGTCTCCAGAATTTGTTCTAGGGGCTATGGAATTGAATTTCAAATGTGACTTGATTTAAAGATGCCAGTGATTCTATTTCCAGTAGTAAAGAGAGCCCGGGTAGTCCAGAGAGTGATCTGGCAGTAGAGCTGTGAAAAATATCACCGTCATTTACTCCTAATCAACCACTTACAAGATGTAAATAGCCGAGTAATTGTAAATATATTTTTTAATATTTTGTCAAACTGATGAAGATAATGAGATTGGATGTGGCTGGTAAAATCACTGGACAGTGTGGGAAAAGGAAAGGATGAAATCAGGGATTCGACTTCCTAGCTCAAACTGCACTAGTGACCTATAGTCTTCTGTATGTCCAGAAGGAGAACCTGTCTCCTGTAGCCAAAGAGCCAAGACTGCTGAAAATCAAGCTGAGACTCTCATCCTGTCACTGGCTGAATATCAATGCAACTACAACTCCCAGCCTCTCAGGGTGTCTACTGTAAAGTGAGGCCATTGACGAGGAAGTAACAGGATCCTGAAAGTTGTAATGAGATGTGTGGAAAGACCCTAATGAAGCTGGGGACACTGATCCTCTGATTTCTGCAGTCTCTTTTTGCGAGTGAAAGCAGCCTCTCCACCTCATGTGGAAGTCTGGTTCTATTTCTCTGAGGAGCCCTGGCTGATACAGTTTCAAAGCTTTTTATTGAATTCAATGGAATACTTTTTTTAACCTCTGTAGAAATGATGAAATAGGTTTCCACATGTAACTCAGATGTTAGGTAGGTTTCCTTTATTTGGGGAGATGTGGTTAAAATTGACCAGTGACCCAACTCTGTGCTTTCAAGGTTTACTTCTCTTTATTTCTGTCTCCCTCCTTGCTTCAGTTTTTTTCTCATAGTATCTTAATTTGGATGTGTGGCAACCCAAATGCAAAATTCCGTACATTTGCTTTTTTGTAAGAAATTTTACTCTTACTTAGTAATTAAAGAGTTTAAGGTTACAGAGAAATGAAACAAATTTTCTAATACATCTACCATCTTTTGTGCTTTCCTTATGTTCCTTTCGATTTATTTCTTACTCTGTTCTGCCCCAGTTGGTCCTAGGGACTACACAAATAAAAATCTCCTCCATGAATAAAGATTGCGTCTTTCTTCTTTAGAAACCTTGGCATGAATATCTTTCCAGGCACCAGAGGAATCACTTTCCGGTCAAACCGTCTTTTAACAAAAGCAGTTGTCGTTGCTATTGTTCAGTTGCTAAGTCATATCTGGCTCATTGTGACCTCAAGGACTGCAACAAGCCAGGCTTCTCTGTCTTCCACTGTCTCACAGAGTCTGCTCAAATTTATGTCCATTGAGTCAGTGAGGCTAGCTAAGCATCTCATCCTCTGCCACCCCCATCTTCTTCTGCCTTCAATCTCTCCCAGCATCAGGGTCTTTTCCAATGAGCGCTTCATAGCATGTGGACAAAGTAGTCAAACTTCAGCATCAGTCCTTCCAATGAATAGTCAAGGTTGATTTCCTTTAAAATAGACTGGTTTTATCTCCTTTTTGTCCAAGGGTCTCTCAAAAATCTTCTCCAGCACCACAGTTTGAAAGCATTAATTCTTTGGCATTCAGCATTCTGTATGATCCAACTCACATCTGTACATGACTACTGGAAAAATCATAGCTTTGACTAAAAGGGCCTTTGTCAGCAAAGCGATGTCCTATTTTTTAAAGCACTATTTTGGTTTGTTAGGTTTTAGTTGGTGATGGATAGGGAGGCCTGGTGTGGTGTGGTTCATGGGGTCACAGGGAGTCGGACATGACTGAGCAACTGAACTGAACTGATTTAGGTTTGTTATAGCTTTCCTACCAAGAAACAAGAATCTTTTAATTGCATGGCTACAGCCACCATCTGCAGTGATTTTGGAGCCCAAGAAAAGAAAATCTGTCACTGCTTCCACTTTTTCTCCATCTATTTGCCATGAAGTGATGGGACTGGATGCCATGATTTTAATTTTAATATCGAGTTTTAAGCCAGCTTTTTCATTCTCCTCTTTCACCCTCATCAAAAGGCTCTTTAGTTTCTCTCCACTTTCTGCCATTAGAGTGGTATCATCTGCATTGTTGTTCAGTCACCCAGTCATGTCTGACTCTTTGTGACCTCATGGACTGCAGCAGGCCAGGCCTCCTTGTCCCTCAGCATCTCCTGAATTTTGCCCGAGATCATGTCCATTGTTTCAGTGATGCCATCCTGCCATCTCATCCTCTGATGCCCTCTTTCCCTTCCGCCCTCAATCTTTCCCAGCATCAGGGACTTTTCCAATGAGTCAGCTGTTTGCATCAGATGACCAAAATACTGGAGTTTCAGCTTCACCATCAGTCCTTCCAATAAGTATAAGAAAACTTCCAATAAGTATTCAGGCTTGATTTCCCTTAAGATTGACTGGTTTGATCTCCTTGCTATCCAAGGGACTCTCAGGAGTCTTCTCCAGCACCACAGTTCAAAGGCTTCAATTTTTCTGCACTCTACCTTCTTTATAGAAGCTTTATTGTAGCTCAGTTGGTAAATAATTTGTCTGCAGCGCAGGAGATCTGGGTTTGATCCCTGGGTTTGGAAGATCCCCTGGAGAAGGAAATGGCAACCCACTCCAGTATCCTTGCCTGGAAAATCTCATGGACAGAGGAACCTGGTGGATTGCAGTCCATGGGGTCGCAAAGAGTCGAGCACGACTGAGCGACTAACACACACACCTTTTTATAGTCTGGCTCTCACAACCATACATGACCACTGGAAAGACCATAGCCTTGACCATACGGACCTTTGTTGGCAGAGTAATGTCTCTGCTTTCAACACACTGTCTAGGTTTGTCATAGCTTTCCTGCTAAGAAGCAAATGTCTTCTGATTTCATGGCTACAGTCACCATCCACAGGGATTTTAGAGCCCAAGAAAAGGAAATCTGTCACTACTTTCACTTTCGCTCCTCCATTTGCCATGAAGAAATGCGGCCAGATTCCATGATCTTAGTGTTTTTTTAATATTTAGTTTTAAGCTGGCTCTTTCACTCTCCTCCTTCACCATCATCAAGATGCTCTTTAGTTGATCTTCAATTTCTGCCATTAGAGTGGTATCACCCGCATATCTGAGGTTGTTGATGTTTCTCCTGCCTGTCTTGATTCCAGCTTGTAACTCATCCAGCCCAGCATTTCTCATGATGTGCTCAGAGCATAGATTAAACAAATAGGGTGACAACAGACAGCCCTGTTGTACCCCTTTCTCAATCTTGAACCAGTCAGTTGTTCCGTACTGGGTTCTAACTATCGCTTCTTGACCCACATACAGGTTTCTCAGGAGACAGGTAAGATGGCCTGGTATTCCTGTCTCTCTAAGAGCTTTCCACAGTTTATTATGATCCACACAGTCAAAGGCTTTGGTGTAGTCAATGAAACAGAAGTAGATGTTTTTTCTGAAATTTCCTTGCTTTCTCTATCATCTAGCAAATGTTGGCAATTTGATCTCTGGTTCCTTTTCTTTTTTTAAACTGACCTTGGACATCTGGAAGATCTTGGTTCACATATTGCTGAAGCCTACCATGCAAGATTTTAAGCATGACCTTACTAGCATGGGGTATAGTGCAATTACCCAATGGTCAGCACAATCTTTGGTACTACCCTTCATGGGAATTGGGATGAGTATTGACCTTTTCCAGTCCTGTGGCCACTGCTGGGTCTTCCAATTTGCTGACATATTGAATGCAACACCTTGATGGCATCATCCTTTAGGGTTTTGAATAGTTGGAATTCTGTACTGGAATTCTGTCACATTCACTAGCTTTAGTAACTGAGTGCTTCCTAAGGCCCACTTGCCTTTGCTTTCCGGAATATCTGGCTCTGGGTGGCTGACCACACCATCGTAGTAATCTTGTTCGTTCATTTAGATCTTTTTAGTACAGTTCTGTGTATTCTTCCCATCTCTTTTTGATCTCTTCAGCATCTACTAGATCTCTACCATTTCTGTCCTTTATTGTGCCCATTTTTGGGCAAAATATTTTCTTGATGTTTCCAGTTTTCCTGAAGAGCTCTCTAGTCTTTCCCCTTCTGTTGTTTTCTTCTAGTTTTATACACTATTCATTGAAGAAGACCTCCTTGTCTCTCATCTGCATATCTGAGGTTATTGATATTTCTCCCAGCAATGTTGATTCCAGCTTGTGCTTCATACAGCCTGGCATTTCACATGATATACTCTGCATAGAAGTTGAATTAACAAGGTGACAATATATAGCCTTGTCATATTCCTTTCCCAAGTGTGAACAAATCAGTTGTTCCACGTCTGGTTCTCCTTCTCCCTAAAAAGAATTCTGCTAGCAGGGATTAAAGTATCATAATGGTAATACCAGCTCATAGTTTATTTTTGATGTATTAATATGAACTGTTGTGTTAATAGATAGTCTCAAACTTACCATTCATTCTTTGCTGGGATAAGCTCTTTTCCCCTACTAATCTTTCAGCTTAGAGCTGAATTATATTCAGTGATTTTGATTGAAGATATTTGATGTTGATTGGCTGGAGCATTTACCCATTTGCATATAAAGTTACTATTATTATGCATGTTCCTGTTGCCGGTTCTTAATTGTTTGGGGTTTGTTTTCTGAAGGTCTTTTTTCTTTCCTTCCTCTTCTGTTGTCTTTTCTCATGCTTCCCGCCTATGATATGATTCCCAAATGATACAGAGAAGCTCCTATATCATTTGCCATAAAACTGGTTTGATGGTGCTGAATTCTCTTAGCTTTTGCTTGTCTGCAAAACTTTTCATTTCTCTGTTGAATCTGAATGAGAGCCTTACTCTGTTGAGTATTCTTGGTTGTAGTGTTTTTCCCCTTTCATCACGTGAAATGTATTGCACCACTCCCTTCTGGCTTGCAGAGTTTCTGCTGAAAACTCAGTGGATAACCTTATGGGTATTCCCTGTGCATTATTCGTTCCTTTTCCCTTGTTGCTTTCAGTATTTTTTCTTTGTATTTAATTTCTGTTAGTTTGATTAATGTGTGTCTTGGCATGTTTCTCTTTGGGTTTATCCTGTATGGAACTCAATGTGCTTCCTGGACCTGGGTCGCTGTTTACTTTTCCATGTTAGGGAAGTTTTTGACTATAATCTCTTCAAATATTTTCTTAGACCCTTTCTCTTTTTCTTCCTCTGGAACCCCTCTAATGTTGAATGTTGGAGTTTAATGTTGTTCCGGAAGCCTCTGAAACTGCCATCATTTCTCTTCATCCTTTCGTCTTTACTCTGGTCTGCAGCAGTGTTTGCTGCTGCTGCTAAGTCGCTTCAGTCGTGTCCGACTCTGTGCAGCAGCGTTTACACCATCATATCTTTCACCCACTTATCCATTCCTGCCTCAGTTATTCTGCTGTTAATTCCTTCTGGTGTATTTTTCATTTGTTGCTCATCATTGTTCGTTCATTAGCTCTTCTAGGTCCTTGTTAAACATTTCTTGTAACTTCTCAACTGACTGGGGCACACGTGCTCGCTCTGTGGGGAGGGCAGTAAGGTGGCAGGGACTGGGGCAGGAGAGCTTGCTCTGGGAAGAGCCCCTCCTCGAGCCTGCAGGGGCAGGGGCTGGAGCGTGGAGAGAGGTTGTGACTGTGACCTCACCCTTTGAGCATCACTCAACAATGCTGACGCATTGCTATGGCCATCCAGGCTTCTTTGAGGAGCATTCCTGGTTGCTGAGTTCCTCACTCCCATCCCCTCAGGCCACCTCTGCACAGCCAACAGCAGTCCTCTCCCTAGGCCCACTCTCCTAACCCCCTGTTCCGGCACCCAGCCCCTGCCAGCACTGATGGACCCCCACCTCAGGCTTGGACACGCAGGGCTATGTCATGCACTGTCTGTTTAAGTCTCACTCTGTCCTGCCTGCCACAGACTGTTTGCTGCACTTTCCTCTGATAGCCCCCGAAGATCTCCCTGCCAGTGAGGGGGCCAGCTGCTATAACCTCTTCTCTTTTTCAGTCCCCCAGCAGGGGCAAGAGTCCTATCCCATTTCCTCTTTTCTTTTTCTTCCCTTTCTCTTACTTGTCGCCCCAATTACACAAGGATCTTCTCTTGTCCTGGTAGGTGTCTGAGGTCCTCTGCTACTGTTCAGTAGGTGCTCTGTGCAAATTGTTCCATTTGTTGACATATTCTTGATGTACCTGTGGGGAGAGGTGAGCTCCGGGCCCTCATATTCTGCTACCTTGACCCCCAACCAAGTAATTCTAGGGTATTTCTATTTGCTCTACCTTCCTATTTGTTATTCAGTTTTGCTTTACTTTTTTCTTATGGTTCTTTTACTAATTTCTTACAGTGTATACTTAGTTGTTTTTTTTTTAAATACTTTTTATTAATGGAAGTGTTTGGGGCTAAATATTTTCTTCTCAGAATACCTCTTTCTGCATCCTGAGGGTTTTTATATTAAACACTCTAATTTTTGTTTTGTTTTTACATGACACATAACATTCTCTTTGAACCAAGCTTTGGAGTAGTTATTTTATTTTTCTCCACTGTTTACAATGTGTTTCTTATTTTATCGAACAATGATAGTAGAAACCCCACACTTTGTAGATAACTTAGTCCCTTTTGCGTGAGTTCAGGGATAGTCTAGAGATACACTAAATGTATATCTATTCCTTTGTCCTTTCTGGAAATAGGCCCGTGGCTGCAATCTGCAAAATGAGGTATTTCCTCAACGGATGTGAATGTCCTTTTCCATGACAGACTGGGATGTCTCACGGATGGAAGTGGAATGGTGTCTAGGGCCCTGTGATTGCTGTGCAGGTGCAGTAAAGGTACCAGGCTTGTGCTGCAGCAGATCCCCTGTCCTTGTTCTCCAGGCTCCTCGCATCCTCTTTCCTTCAAGGCCACAGACAGACACTCAGTGTGCTCATTCAGCAGTTTCTTTTCTTTAGAGAGTCAGGACAAACTGGCATAGTCAGGCAAGTTTGATGAATTTTAATCCTAGAAGCTTTCAGAAATTTTTAAAGTACAGTTTTATTTCCATATTTATTGCCATGGTGCTAATTTTCTATCTCTTGCCTGGTCCTAGATCATTTGTTTTTACCAAGACCCCAACAAAGCTTCATTTTATGTACACATACACTGTATATCTGCCTATGGCTGGCAAGAACACCTTTACAAATGGAAGCAAATAATTTGAGATTGGGTTGAAAGGTAGCAAAGACATTAAATGTATCTGTTTTTCTTTTGTTTCTATTTCATTGATAATTTTTAGAGTCAATATTAAGATCTTTATAATGTTCATACTAGTTTTCCTTTGACAAATTTTCTTTTACCTTTTTCTTGTTGTTGTCCAGTTACTCAGTCTTGTCCAACTCTTTGCAACCCCATGGACTGCAGGATGCAAGGCTTCCCTGTCCTTCACTATCTCCCAGAATTTGCTCAAACTCATGTCCATTGAGTCGGTGATGCCATCCCAACATCTCATCCTCTGTTGCTCTCTTCTCCTCTTGCCCTCAATTTTTCGCAGCATCAGGGTCTCTTCCAGGGTTGGCTCTTTGCATCAGGTGGCCAAACTTTTGGAGCTTCAGCTTTAGCATTAGTCCTTCCAATGAATATTCAGGGTTGATTTCCTTTAGGATTGACTGGTTTGATTTCCTTGCAGTCCAAGGGACTCTCAAGAGTCTTCTCTAGCACCACAGTTCAAAACCATCAATTTTTCAGCACTCAGTCTTCATTATGGTCCAACTCTCACATTTGTACATGCAACTGAAAAAAACTGTAGCTTTGACTATACGGACCTTTGTTGGCAAAATGATGTCTCTGCTTTTTAATATGCTGTATAGGTTTGTTATACCTTTTCTTCCAAGGATCAAACATCTTTTAATTTCATGTCTGAAGTCACCACCTGCAGTTATTTTGGAGCCCAAGAATATGAAGTCTGTCACTGTTTTCATTGTTTCCTCATATATTTGCCATGAAGAGGTGGGACTGAATGCCATGATCTTCATTTTTTGAATGTTGAGTTTTAAGCCAGCTTTTTCACCCTCCTCTTTCACCTTCATCAGGAGGCTCTTTAGTTCCTTTTTGCTTTCTGCCATTAGAGTGATGTCATCTGCATATCTCAGATTATTGATATTTCTCCTGGCAATCTTTATTCCAGCCTGAGCTTCATCCAGCCTAGCACTTTGTCTGATGTGCTCTGCATATAAGTTAAATAAGTAGGATAACAATATACAGCTTTGTCATACTCCTTTCCCAGTTTGGAGCCAGTCCGTTGTTCCATGTCTGGTTCTGACTATTGATTCTTGACCTGCATGCAGGTTTCTCAGGAGGCAGGTCCAGTGGTCTGGTAATCCCATCTCTTTAAGAATGTTCCACAGTTTGTTGTGATCCACACCCTCAAAAGATTTAGTATAGTCAATGAAGAAGAAGTAGGTGTCTTTCTGGAATTCTTGTGCTTTTTGTATGATCCAACAGATGTTCGCCATTTGATTTCTGGTTCCTTTGCCTTTTCTAAATCCAGCTTGTACATCTGGAATTTCTTGGTTCACATACTGTTGAAGCCTGTTTTAAAGGACTTTGAACATTACCTTCCTAGCATGTGAAATGAGTGCAAATGCAAGGTAGTTTGAACATTCTTTGGCATTTCCATTCTTTGGGATTGGGATGAAAACTAACCTTTTCCAGTCCTATGGCCACTGCAGAGTTTTCCAGAGTTCCTGGCATATTAAGTACAGCACTTTAACAGCGTCATCTTTTAGGATTTGAACTAGCTCAGCTGTAATTCCACCTGGGCTTCCCAGGTGGCGCTAGTGGTAAAGAACCCACCTGCCAATGCAGGAGACAAGAGAGGTGGGTTCATCCCTGGGTTGGGAAGTTCCCCTGGATAAGGGCATGGCAACCCATTCTAGTATGCTTGCCTGGGGAATTCCATGGACAGAGGAGGCTGGTAGGCTACAATTCATAGGGTCTTAATGAGTTGGACATGATTGATGCAACTTGGCATTTAAGGAATTCCATCACCTCCACTAGCTTTGTTCGTAATGCTTCCTAAGGGCCACCTGACTTCACACTCCAGAATGTCTTGCTCCAGGGGAGTGATTATGACATTGTGTTTTTCCAGATCATTAAGACCTTTTGTACAGTTCTTCCATGTATCATGCCGCCTCTTCTTAACATCATCTGCTTCTGTTAGGTCCATACTATTTCTGTCCTTTATTGTGCCTATCTTTGCATGGAATGTTCCCTCATTACCTCTAATTTTCTTGAAGAGATCACTAGTGTTTCCCATTCTGTTATATTCCTCTATTTCTGTGCATTGTTCACTTAATAATGCTTTCTTATCTCTTCTTGCTATGCTTTGGAACTCTGCATTTGGATGGGTATATTTTCCTTTACTCCTTTGCCTTTCACAACTTTTACTGAATTACCTAATACTTTAAATTTTCTCTAGGTCACCTTTGTTTTAAAGAAAATTGTTTTGAGCATTAGTTTACTTCATTTTTCAATAAAAATTAAAACCTCATCAAATAATTTGCATAATCTGTTACAATATATTGTTCATTTTTAATGCTAGTTTCTTTATAGTAATTTTGTGTGTTGTTTTAAATTTTAATTTAGATATATTTTAGTATAAACACTGCTAATAATTCCTAGTTTTATAGTCAAATATAGTTTTCACATTTTAGAATTTGTGGGTCCTTTTGGCTAGTTAGGGATAAAAATGAAAGTGTTAGTTGCTTAGTCCTGACTCTTTGTGACTCCATGGAATATAGCCCTCCAAGCCTCCTCCGTCTGTGAATTTCTCCAGGTAAGAATACTAAAGTGGGAAGCCATTCCCTTCTCCAGGGATCTTCCTGACCCAGGATCTAACCCAGGTCTCCTGCTTTGCAGTCAGATTCTTTACCATCTGCACCACCAGGGAAGCCCAACTAGGGATAATATTTCCCCCAAATATTGCATGTCTATTTAAAATGAGGTGATAACCCCTGTAAAAGCTTTGACTCATTCATACTTTTACTGTGTGCGTGCATGAATGTGCTTAGTCACTCAGTTGTACCCAACTCTGCAATCATATGGACTGTAGCCTGCCAGGCTCCTGTGTCAATGGGATTTTCCAGGCAAGAATACTGGAATGGGTTGCCACTTCCTCCTCCAGCGGATCTTCTTGACCCAGGGATCGAACCCATGTCTCCTGTGTCTCCTGTATTGCAGGCAGATTCTTTAATGGCTGCATCTTCAGGGAAGCAAATTAATGCATGTTAATTTAAATATTAATGTACTTACACAATATTATAAATATTTGTATGTTTATTTTGAGCTTCTCTGGTGACTCAGATGGTAAAGAATCCACCTGCAATGTGGGAGACCGGGGTTCAATCCCTGGGTTAGGAAGACCCCCTGGAAGAGGGCATGGCAACCCACAGCAGGATTCTTGCCTGGAGAATCCCCATGGACAGAGGAGCCTGGCGGGCTACAGTCCATGTGGTAGCAAAGAGTCAGACACGACTGAGCAATAAGCACACAGCATGTGTTTATCAGTATAATTTTCCCCTATGAATTTATTGCTTTATTTCTTAGCCTTTATTTTGTATACTTTGATATTACATATTTAATGTACAAGGATTTAATGCCATTTAGTTTGCACTATTGAGTGCCAATTTTAGAATTATAAAATGATCCTATTTATCTTAGCTAACGCTCTTTGCCTTAGATATTTCCTTGTTTGCTGCTAGCATTTCCATGCTCAATTGCTTTCTTTTGTCCATGCATGATAAACTTTATGCATCCTTTTACTTGAAATCTTTGTATGTCATTTTCTGTAGGCTTTAAAATTTGATTTAGTTTTGTTATTCTTCCTGAAAACATTTCCTTCCTAATAACAAAATAGTTTAAGGCAATTTCCTTTACTGTTTTCACTGTTATATGTAGCCTTAATTCTGTCAGTTTGTTTTATGTTCTCAGTTTCGTTTTTTAATATTTTTTTGTCTTTGCTTCTTGTAATTTGTCATCTAGAATCTATATTTGCTTTTTACTTTCCATAGTGATGTGAAAGGTAATTATCATTTTTAATTCCACTGGTGGGTTTTTATACTTTTCAAAATAACATTTGACTTATTTGGTAACATAAAATTCAAGACTAACGTCACACTTAAAAAGCTACAAGTCCAACCTTTTGCAAAATTAATTCCTGTTTATAGAATATTCTTTCTTGTTAGCATTGGAGGGGAGGAAGAGATTTTCCTCTGTCCTTTTAAATTCTTTTGGTCATCTAAGAATTAAATTTACGTGAGACAGATTAACAGGAGAAACTCAAAGTTTGATAACAGTTATATATGGGAGAGACTCAGGAAAACTGAGTAACCAAAATGGCTGAAGTTCTCACTTTCAGTACTATCTTCGGGCTTCCCTGGTGGCTAAGAAGTTAAAGTGTCGTGCCCCCAATGCGGGAGACCTGGGGTTCGATCCCTGGGTTGGGAAGATTCACATGGAGATGGAGGAGCCAATGTTTAGTACACAAATGTTTACTGGGTCACGCAGAGACTATGGGACTCAGATGATCTCTAGAGTTGACCCCACCACACCAAGCTCATATTCTTCACAGATAATGTCTGATAGCTATATTGTAAGAACAGTCTCATTATATAAATTCTTTCAGGCAGTTAAGGACAGGACAAGAAAAACTTCTTGAATTTTCTGTTTATTAAAAATATTCAGCCTAAATGAATCTTCATGAGGCATTTGGGGGTGGCAAATATTACTTCCCTACAGTGTCAGTATTGTATCATATGTTATTTCCTACATTTATATTCAACTTTATGATTTCCCCTTTGTTGCTGTTCAGTCACTAAGTCATGTCCCCACTTTGTGACCCCATGGACTGCAGCACACCAGGCTCCTCTGTCCTCCAGTGTCTCCCGGAGTTTGCTCAAATTCATGTCCACTGGGTCACTGATGCTATTTAGCCATCTCATCCTCTCTGTCATCCCCTTCTCTTCCTGCCCTCACTCTTTCCCAGCATCAGGGTCTTTTCCAGTGAGTCGTCTCTGCATCAGGTGGCCTAAGTGTTGGAGCTTCAGCTTTAGCATCAGCCCTTCCAATGAATATTCAGGGTTGATTTTCTTTAGAATTGACTGGTTTGATTGCCTTGCTGTCTAAGGGACCCTCATGTCTTCTCCAGCACCACAGTTAAAAAGCATCAATTCTTGGGTGCTCAACCTTGTTGATGATCCAACTCACATCCATACATAACCACTGGAAAAACCATAGCTTTGACTATAAGAAGCTTTGTCTCTGCTTTTTAATACAGGTTTAAATACAGGTCTAGGTATGTCATAACTTTTCTTCCAAGGAGCAGGCATCTTTTAATAGCTGCAGTCATCATTCTCAATGATTTTGGAACCCAAGAAAATAAAATCTGTCACTGATTCCACTTTTTCCCCTTGTATTTACTGTGAAGTTATGTGACTGAATGCCATATTATTTTTTGAATGTTGAACTTTAGGCCAGCTTTTTCACTCTCCTCTTTCACCTTCATCAAGAGGCTCTTTAGTTCCTCTTTGCTTTCTGCCATTAGAGTGATGTCATCTGCATATCTGAGGTAGAATCTTGATTCTAGCTTCCAATTCATTCAGCCTGGCATTTCATATGATGTACTCTGAATATAAGTTAAGAGTGGGTGACAATATAGAGCCTTGATGTACTCCTTTCAAATTTTGAACCAGTCTGTTTTTCCATGCCCAGTTCTAACTGTTGCTTCTTGACCTGCATAAGGGTTTCTTAAGAGGCTTTATAATTTATGATTATCTTTCATACAGAGATATAGCTAGGCTGTGTTTTTAATTAATTTTGATTTATATTATTAGCCTATATTACTTATGTATATATTGGCTCAACTATGTATTCAGTGTGTTTTTGTTTCTTAGAAGTATACACTGCTAGCACATTTTTGGAAATTTCACATATTTGAAAGTAGTTTTTAGTGTTACATATGAAAGACTTTTAGTCCTAGATAGAATTTTTTAGAAACCACATTTTTTTCCATAAGTCAGTAGAAACTGCTCTATTACCATTTCTCACACACTATGGTAAAACATTCTTTCATGAGAACACTAAATGGCAGAAACCAACACAACATTGTAATTATCCTCCAATTAAAAATAAAATTTAAAAAGAATACAATGATATCTACCTTTTAAAGCAATTTTTAAGTACACAATACTGCATTGTTAAAGGGACTATGTTGTATAGCGTATCTGTAGAATTTATTCATTTGGCAGTAACTTTATATTCATTCTTTTCCTCATCCACCAGTCTGTGGCACTGTAATTCTACACTCTGGATGCTATGAATTTGACCTTTTTAGATGGCTCCTAGAGCTGGACCCAAGCAATAACTCCTGTTACTGGCTCATTTCATTCAGATTAGGATCCTTCAAGTCTACTTTGTTGTCACAAACGACAATATTTTAATGTATGTATATGCAACATCTCCTTATCCATTCATCTGTTGATGGACACTTGGATTGCTTCCTTATCTTGCTTCTTGTGAATGATGCTGCAATGAACACAGGAATGCAAGTATTTCTTTGAGATGCTGATTTCAGTTTTGGATATATTCAGAGATGGAAATGTTTGACAATATGGTAGTTTTTTTTTTTTTTTTTTGGAAAGTTCTTCATGATGTTCTCCATAGTTGCTGTGTTATTTTACACTTCTACCAACAGTGTGCATGGGCACAATTTTTTCTATGTCCTCTCTGATAGTTACTGTCTTTGTTTTTTTCCCTTTGGTTTTTTTTTTTTTTCCCTTTGGTAATAGTATCCTAACAAGTTTGAAGTTATATCACATTGTTTGGATTTGCATTTTCCTGATGATTAGTTGACCAGCTTTTCCTATACCTGTTGGTCGTTCATATGTTTTCTTTGGAAAGATGGCTAATCAGTGTTCTTTGCCCATTTTTCTTTTTTTTTTTATTTTTTTATTATTGTTTTTTAATTTTTATTTTTACTTTATTTTACTTTACAATACTGTATTGGTTTTGCCATACATTGACATGAATCCACCACGGGTGTACCTGCGTTCCCAAACATGAACCCCCCTCCCACCTCCCTCTCCATAACATCTCCCTGGGTCATCCCCGTGCACCAGCCCCAAGCATGCTGTATCCTGCATCGGACGTAGACTGGCGATTCGTTTCCTACATGATAGTATACAAGTTTCAATGCCATTCTCCCAAATCATCCCACCCTCTCCCTCTCCCTCTGAGTCCAAAAGTCCGCTCTACACATCTGAGTCTTTTTTGCTGTCTTGCATACAGGGTCATCATTGCTATCTTTCTAAATTCCATATATATGTGTTAGTATACTGTATTGGTGTTTTTCTTTCTGGCTTACTTCACTCTGTATAATTGGCTCCAGTTTCATCCATCTCATTAGAACTGATTCAAATGTATATGGTTATTTTTTGCTATTGAGCTGTAGTTCAATAAAAACATTCAACAAAGTTGAGTTGACAAATTGAAAAGACAATGTGCAGAATGGGAAAAATATTTGCAATCCCTGTGTCTAATAAGGGATTAATAGCTTCTAGTGTTCTTAACATTTTTCCTTCCTTGATCTCCGCAATTGTAGGTATTTACTAGTATCTAATGGGAGTGGGAAACAGGGAATGTTAAAAGTTATCACTATTTTAAGCTCCTGTACATGAATGATAATGTCATTATTTTCTCCTATTACTAGCTGCTACTGATTCCTTGTCTCTGTTCTTTGAAGCATTCCCCACTATAGCAAGTTTCCCCTAGATAACACTTTCCTGCTACTGTACTCCCAGATGTAACCCTAACTCAAATATAATTGAGTTCATGGAAAGCAGCATCTCCCTGGCATATGCTAGCCAAAGAGTGTTCCTTTACTAGATACGTTTTGTGGAGAAGGATACACCATCAATCAGGGCCAGGTTTACAATGTCTCAGTCATGTATGACTCTTTGTGACTCTGTATGTGCTATCACCAGCCACGCTCCTCTGTCCATGGGATTCTCCAGGCAAGAATCCTGGAGTGGGTTGTTGTTTCCTTCTCCAGGGGATCTTCCTGACCCAAGGACTGAACCCACGTCTCCTGTGTCTCCTGCATTGACAGGCAGATTCTTTAACACTGTGTCACCTGGACCAAGTATATGAAACATCTCAAATGCTAGGATGCTTTCCTATTTTAAGTTAACTTATGGGGAAAGGGGGAAATGGCAACCCACTCCAGTGTTCTTGCCTGGAGAATCCCAGGGATGGGGGAGCCTGGTGGGCTGCCGTCTATGGGGTCGCACAAAGTCAGACACGACTGAACTGACTTAGCAGCAGCAGCATGGGGTAAGGAATAGAATATTTCTTAAAAGAATGGATGAGTGAATAGCAGGAACCAATTTTTACTCAGATGTAAGTGTAGAGGAATAAGTGGATATACTGGGAGAGGCATAATGCTAGAGATGGGTTGTTTGCCTAAGGGCTTGAAGAAGGGAACTTTGTTATTTAAATGTCGAAGATCCTTTCTTAATGACCATTCAGTTCTTAATCCTGGCAGTCAAAAAAATAACAAACAGAATCAACAGCATAAGCACTTGTTAACAATGCTGTCAAAGGAAAGCCAAATATAATATACTAACTTAGAGGAGACACTAATGGTGTGAGTGTTTCTTAATTGCTCATGAATTCCAAGATGCTTGGAGGAATTTACCTTATCCTCTGGTATATGGCTCACATGGTAAAGAGTCTGCCTGCAGTGTGGGAGACCTGGATTCAATCCCTGTGTTGGGAAGATCCCCTGGAGAAGGAAATGGCAACTCACTCGGGTATTCTTGCCTGGATAATCCCATGGTTGAAGGAACCTCTGAGGCTACAGTCTGTGGGGTAGCAAAGAGTCAGACACGACTGAGCGACTTCAATTTCACTTTCACTGAGTTCAGTCACTTAGTCGTGTCCGACTCTTTGCGACCCCATGAATTGCAGCACACCAGGCCTCCCTGTCCATCACCAACTCCCAGAGTTCACTCAAACTCATGTCCATCGTGTTGGTGATGCCATCCAGCCATCTCATCCTCTGTCATCCCCTTCTCCTCCTGCCCCCAATCCCTCTCAGCATCAGACTCTTTTCCAATGAGTCAACTCTTCACATGAGGTGGCCAAAGTACTGGAGTTTCAGCTTTAGCATCATTCTTTCCAAAGAAATCCCAGGGCTGATCTCCTTCAGAATGGACTGGTTGGATTTCCTTGCAGTCCAAGGGACTCTCAAGGGTCTTCTCCAACACCACACTTCAAAAGCATCAATTCTTCGGTGCTCAGCCTTCTTCACAGTCCAACTCTCATGTCCATACATGACCACTGGAAAAACCATAGCCTTGACTAGACAGACCTTTGTTGGCAAAGTAATGTCTCTGCTTTTGAATATGCTATCTAGGTTGGTCATAACTTTCCTTCCAAGGAGTAAGCGTCTTTTAATTTCATGGCTGCAGTCACCATCTGCAGTGATTTGGGAGCCCCCCAAAATAAAGTCTGACACTGTTTCCACTGTTTCCCTATCAATTTCCCATGAAGTGATGGGACCAGATGGCATGATCTTTGTTTTCTGAATGTTGAGCTTTAAGCCAACTGTTTCACTCTCCTCTTTCACTTTCATCAAGAGGCTTTTTAGCTCCTCTTCACTTTCTGCCATAAGGGTGGTGTCATCTGCATATCTTAGATTATTGATATTTCTCCCGGCAGTCTTGATTCCAGCTTGTGCTTCTTCCAGCCCAGCGCTTCACTAGTATATACTTATCCTCTAGTATAAGGTAAATTCCTCCAAGTGACAGGGAAGCCTGGCATGCTGCAGTCCATGGGGTCACAAAGAGTTGGATGCGACTGAGCGACTGAACAATAACAACTAGTATGGTTTTGACTTGTGAATTATTCTTTTAGCAGGAAAACTGAATAGCAGTCATCTATGAAGTGTGCACTCTGTGCATGGTTGTATGCATGTCCTTATGTGTTATTTTACCAGAAGAATATTAAGCACTAGTTGAGATAGAAATGTAGAGGCTACCAATTCTAACTGATAGATCATTATGACTGATTATAAGAAAATATGAAAGCCATATGTGCTTCTGATTGGGTTTCTGAAACCATAATGCACAACCAAATACAGTAAAATGAGTCAGGAAATAAAGTAGGGTTATGGAAAATGACAGTCTAGACTTAGAGCTTTGCTAATCACCACATGTAATTATGTCAATTATTACTTCAAAAGAAGTTCTCTTAGTCACATATCCTTTTAATACATCCATCAGAATAATTGTTCTCTCCATAAAGTATTTAACAGCTAGCCAAACCCCTCTGAATGTGTGTAACAGCCGGTTACTCTCCAGTTCACCCCCATACTTCTCCCAACACGAAAGTCAAACAAGCAATTTCAGGTGAGAGTTAGTTGGTTCTAACTTCACTGTTGCTGCTTGTACTCACTATTAAGTAACACATTAAAATATGAGTGCAGAAATAGAAATATTATCTGTATATCAGTGGATGACTTAGATGAAATTTGAGCAACTAAAGTGCTGGGGAATATGTTGTGGAGATATTTATTAAAATCTTTATTCTACATTTAGATTTATTATACACCATGCATGCTCTCACTTTAGTCGCCTTACACTGTAGTATCATTTTAAAGAATTGAAATGAAACTAGACAAGATCCACAGGCAAAAAAAATGGACTGAGCTCCAATTATATGACTCATATTTAATAAAAAGTCCTTAGCCTCATAGTAATCAAAAAGTGTGTATAAAAGTGCATTTATATGTATTTTTTTTATTTTAATTGGAGGCTAATTACTTTACAATATCATGGTGGTTTTTGCCATATATTCATATATTTTAAGGTAGATTTTTTTGTGTTCTGTATCATAGAATGTAATCCCTCATTTATTCAGTCTTTTCAATTAATGGGCCAAGTACTGTGCCTATCATAGTGAATAGAAGGTCTTCCATGTTATTAAATCATCTTTGTTTGAGGAAATGGTTGCCCAGACTCACTCTGCCTCAAGAAGGACTTATTCCCTTCTTGTCAGCTCCAGATTTATTTTTTATGTGAAGAAGATTTCTAACCCGTGAATTGTTTTTCTCTAAGTCATATGACATGGTGGAAAATGTTGGCAAAGGAAAGTCGCGTGTCTACTCCTGACTCCTCTTCCCCATGTCCCCCAGTTGGGCACCGCAGTTCACTGTGTTGTTTTCAACAACTTTAGAGTGAAAGTATAAGAAATAAGCTCAAAATCAAAAACATTGCTCTGACTCATAATAGTATTGAGATGGGTTAGCTGTTGGTGAATTGTCATCTATAGCATAAAATCTAATTCCTTTTATATGTGTGTGGTGTGTGCGTGTGTGTGTATGTGTGTACATTAGTTGCTTGATACACTACTGTGTCACTTTCCACTGTATAGCAAAGTGAATCAGCCATACCTATAAAGAAATCTGTTCTTTTTTGGTTATCCTCCCCATTTAGGTCACCACAGAGCACTGAGTCGAGTTCCCTATGGTATACAGTAGTTTCTCATTAGTTATCTGTTTTATGCATAATTGTGTGTGTGTGTGTGTGTGTGTGTATATATATATATGTCAATCCCAGCCTCTTAATTTACCCCCTTGGTTTCCATATATCTGTTCTCTACCTCTGTGTCTCTGTTTCTGCTTTGCACATATGATCATCTTTACCATGTTTGTAGATTCCACATGTATGCATTTATATATTTGTATAATTTTTCCTCTTTCTGACTTACTTACTCTGTATGACAGTCTCTAGATCAATCCACTTCTCTGCAAATGACACCATTTTGCTCCTCTTTATGGCTGAGCAGTACTCCGCCATAGGTACGTGCTACATCTTTACCCATTCTTTTCTTGATGGACATTGAGATTGCTTCCATGTCTATTGTTAATAGCACTGCAGTGAACCCTGGGGTGTATGTATCTTTTTGGTTTTTGGTTTTTGGTTTTTGCTGGGTACGTGCCCAGTAGTAGGACTGCTGGGTCATACCATAGTTTTATTTTTAATTTTTTAAGGAACCATATATTTCTCCATAGTAATTATATCAGTTTATATTCCCACCAATAGGACAAGAGGATGACCTTTTTTCTATAACCTCTCCAGCATTTAGTGTTTGTTGATTTACCGATGATGGGCATTTTGACTGATGTGAGGTGATACCTCATTGTAGTTGTGATTTGCATTTCTCTAATAATTAGCTATGTTGATCATCCTTTCATATGTTTGTTGGCTATCTATCTGTCCTCTTTGGAGAAGTGTCTATTTAGGTCTTCCACCCATTTTTAGATTTTTTTTTTTTAATTGAGCTACATGAGCCGTTTTTATGTTTTAGAGATTAATCTGTCAGTTATTTTATTAACAAATATTCTATTATGAAGGTTGTCTTTTTGTCTTCTCTATGGCTTCCTTTGCTGTGCAAAAGCTTTTAAGTTTAATAGGTCCCATTTGTTTATTTTGTTTTTGTTTTATTACTGTAAGGAGGTAGGTCAAAAAAGAATGTGCTACAATTTATGTTAAAGAGTTTTATGCCTATGTTTTTTTCTAAGAGCTTTATAGTGTCTAGCCTTAAGTTTAGGTCTGTAATCTGTTTTGTATTTGTTTATGTATATGGTGTGGAGCGTTCTAATTTCATTTTTTACACATACCTGTCCAGCTTTCCCAGAACCTGCTTATTGACGAGATCTTCTTTCTCCATTGTATATTTCTGCCTCCTTTATCATGGATAAAATCTTCCCTGGTGGCTCAGACCGTAAAGTCTGCTTGCAATGCGGGAGACCCAGGTTCAATCCCTGGGTTGGGAAGATTCTCTGGAGAAGGAAATGGCAGCCCACTCCAGTACTCCTGCCTGGAAAATTCCGTGGATGGAGGAGCCTGGTAGGCTACAGTCCATGGGGTCGCAAAGAGTCGGACACGACTGAGCGACTTCACTTCACTATCATGGATTAGATGACTGTAGGTGCATGGATATATCTCTGGGCTTTTTGTCCTGCTCCATGGATCTGTATTTCTGTTTTTGTGCTAATACCACACTGTCTTGATTACTGGAAGTTTGCAGTATAGCCTGAAGTCTAGGAGCCTGAATCCTCTCACTTTGTGTTTCTTTCTCAAGATTGCTTTTGCTGTTTGGGGTTTTGGTTTCCATACACTAAATCTTTTGTTCTAATTCCATGAAAACTGCCATTGGTAGTTTAATAAGAATTGCACTGAATCTGTAGACTGCTTTGGGTAGTGTTTATTCTTCCAATCCAAGATTTTTTTTTTTTTACTTTATTTTACTTTACTTTACAATACTGTATTGGTTTTGCCATACATTGACATGAATCCACCACGGGTGTACATGCATTCCCAAACATGAACCCCCCTCTCACCTCTCTCCGCATAACATCTCCCTGGGTCATCCCCATGCACCAGCCCCAAGCATGCTGTATCCTGCATCGGACATAGACTGGCGACTCGATTCTTACATGATAGTATACATGTTTCAATGCCATTCTCCCAAATCATCCCACCCTCTCCCTCTCCCTCTGAGTCCAATCCAAGATTATGGTATATATCTCTCTATCTGTTTTTATCTTTGATTTCTTTTATCAGTATCTTACAGTTTTTTTGCAAACAAGTCTTTCCTTCTATAGGTAGGTTTTTCCTGGGTATTTTATTCTTTTAGTGACAATAAATGGGATTGTTTCTTTAATTTTTTCTTCCTGATCTTTCATTATTAGCATATAGAAATTCAAGAGATTTCTGTGTATTAAGTTTGTATCCTGTGACTTTACTAAATTCATTGATTGACTCTAGTAGTTTCCTGGTGACATTGTTAGGATTTTCTATGTACATCATATCTTCTGCAAACAATGACAGTGTTATTTATTCTTTTCCAATTTTGATTCCTTTTACTTATTTTTCTTTGCTGTCATGGCGAGAACTTCTAAAACTGTATTGAATAATAGTGGCAAGGGTGAAAACCCTTGTGTTGTTCCTGTTCTTAGAGGAAATGCTTTTAGTTTTCACCATTGAGAATGATGTTTGCTCTGGGTTTATCATATATGGCTTTTGTTAACAATGAGGTAGGTTTCTTCTATGCCCTTTTTTGGGAAAGCTGTTTATTATTATTATCATAAAAGGGTGTTGAATTTTGTCAAAAGATTTTTCTGCATCATTGAGATGATAATAGTTTTTATTGTTCAATTTTTTAAAATGGTATATCACATTGATTGACTTCCAAACATTAAAGAATCCTTGCATCCCTGGGATAAACACCACTTGATCATGGTGTATGGTCCTTTCAATGTGTTGCTGGATTCAGTTTGCTAGTATTTTGTTAAGGATGTTTGCCTCTATGTTCATCAGTGACATTGGCCTGTAATTTTCTTTTTGGTGATATTTTTGTCTGGTTTTCATATCAGGGTGATGGTAGCCTTGTAGAATGAGTTTGGGAGTGTTCCTCTCTCTCCATTTTTTTTTTTTTTATTTTTTTGAAGAGATTGAGAAGAATAGGTGTTAACTCTTTTCTAAATGTATAATAGAATTCACCTCTGAAGCCATCTGCACTTCTGTTTGTTGGAAGATTTTTTATTAAATTTTCAATTTTATTACTTGTGATTGGTCTATTCATATATTGTTTCTTCCTGATTCAGTCTTGGAAGGTTGTGCTTTTTAAAAAGTTTGTTTCTTCCAGTTTATCTTTTTTACTGGCATATAATTGCTCATAGTAATTAATTATCATCCTTTGTATCTCATGGCATCAGTTGTAACTTCTCTTTCATTTCTAATTTTATTGATTTGAGTCCTCTCCCTTATTTTCTTATTGAGTCTTGTTAAAGGTTTATCAGTTTTGTTTCTCTTCTAAAAAAACTAGCTTTTAGTTTCATTGATCTTTGCTGTATTTTCTTCATTTCTGTTTCATTTATTTCTTCACTGGTCTTCATGATTTATTTCCTTCTATTAACTTTGGTTATTTTTGTTGTTGTTCTTAATTCTCTCTTTGCTTTAGGTATAAGGTTAGGATGTTAATTTGAAATTTTTCTTGTTTCTGGGGGTAGGATTTTGTTGCTATGTACTTCCCTCTTAGATGTGTCTAGCTTTATTTATAATTGGAGGATAATTGCTTTTCAATGTTTTGTTTCTTTCTTCCATACAACAACATGAATCAGCCATAAGTATATATATTCCCTCCCTCCTGGACCTCCTTCCCTCACACCCCCCACCCTATCCCACCATCTAGGTTGTCACAGAGCACCAGCTTGAGCACCCTGTGTTATACAGAAATTTCCCATGAGCTCTCTGTTTTACATATGGTAATGCACATGTTTCAATGGTACTCTCTCAACTCGTCCGACCCTCGCCTTCCCCTGTTGTGTCCACAAGTATGTTCTCTATGTCTGCTTCTCTATTCATCCCTTGCAAATAGATTAATCAGTACTATTTTTCTAGATTTCTTATATATGCATTAATACACAATACATGCTTCTCTTTCTGATTTCTTCACTTTGTATAATAGGCTCTAGGTTTATCTACCTCACTAGAACTGACTCAAATTTGTTCCTTTTATGTCTGAGTAATATTCCATTACTGTGGTATATATGTACCATGACTTCTTTATTCCATTCATCTGTCAATGGACATCTAGGTTGCTTCCATGTCTTGGCTCTTACAAATAGTAGTTCAATGAACATTGGGGTACATGTGTCTTAGACCTGCTTTTGTTGCATAACTTAGGTTTGAGGCCATTGGGTTTTCATTGTCATCTGTTTCTCAATATGTGCCCCCATTCTATTTTCATGATTTTGGATCATCTGTACTGTCATTACTCTGAGTTCTTTCTCAGATAGACTGCCTATTTCATCTTCATTTACTTGGTATTGTGGGATTTTACCTTCCTCCTTCTTCAGCAACATATTTCTCTCTCTTCTCAATTTGTCTAATTTCCTATGTTTATGGTCTCCTTTCCACAGACTGCAGGATGATAGCTCCTTTTACTTTTGTTGTCTGCCCCCTGGCAAATGAGTTTGGTCCAGAGGCTTATGTAGGCTTCCTGGTGAGAAAGAATGGTGTCTGCGCTCTAGCTGATGGAGCTGAATCCTTTTCCCTGTGATGAGCTGGACTGCATTAGATGGTATGTTTTGGGGGTTCTGTGAGCTTAGGAAGACTTTAGGTTGCCTGTCTGCTGATGGATGGGGCTGTGTTCCTATCTTGCTGGTTGTTTGGCATGAGATGTCCAGCACTGGGGCTGCAGGCAGTTGGGTGGAGCTTGGTCTAGGTGTTGAGAAAGATGCCTCCAGGAAAGCATATGCTGATTAATATTCTCTGGTCCTGGGAATTCTCTGGTGGTCCAGTGTCCTGGACTCAGTGCTCCCACCTCAAAGACCCAAGTCTGATTTGGTCTGGGAACCAAGATCTTATAAGTCACACAGTGTGACCAGACAAAAAAGAAAGAAAGGGGAAAAAAAGGAAACACAAAACCCAAGACAAACAGCAAAAACAAAATAAACAGCACCACCAACAACACACACACACACACAAAATAAGAATAAAGTAAATAGACAAATCAAAGCCAAGACAGGTGATAAAAAAAAAAAAAACAAGCAAAGCAAAAAAAAAAAAAAAGGAACAATAAAAGAACTTAAAATAGAAAACAGTAAGGACTACACTAACAGAAAACAGAAATGAAACGGAAACAGATAGCAAGCTTAAACAAAAGCAAAGAAAACATAAACACAAAAAATGATTTTAAAACTAACAAAAACAAGCAAACACATGAAAAAACAAAAAGTAAAAATAGAAACACTTTAAAACATATATTAAAAAATACAAAAAGTAATAACAGCACCATCAACAACTAAACAAAGTGAAACAAACCAAAAAGAACAATAGTAATAAGAATGTTTACTGGGCCACCATTTTCAGTCCCCTTCATGGATCACAGTCTTGTCATGGCAAAGGGGCTTGCACAATGAATCTATGAACCATACCATGCAGAACCACCAAAGACTGTCAGGTCATAGTGAAGAGTTCTGACAAAAAGTGGTTCCCTGGAGGAGGAAATGGCCACATACTCCAGTATTCCTGCCTGGAGATGACACGAACAATATGAAAAGGCAAAAAGATATGACACCACTAGATGAGCAGGTCGGAAGGTGTCTAATATGCTACTGGAGTAAGAGTGGAGGAGAGTTACTAATAAATCCAGAAAGAATGAAGAGACTGGACCAAGGCAGAAGTGACATTCAATATATGTGCCTTGTGAAGAAAGTAAAGTCTGATGCTGTAAAGAACAATATTGCATAGGCACCTGGAATGTTAGGTCCGTGAATCAAGGTAAATTATACATGGTCAAGCAGGAGATGAAAAGAGTGGACATCTATATCTTAGAAATTAGTGAACTGAAATGGATGGGAATGGGTGCATTTAATTCAAATGACCATTATAAATATACTACTGTGGACAAGAATCCTTTAGAAGAAATGGAATAGCACGCATAGTCAAGAAGAGTCTGAAATGCAGTATTTGGGTGCAATCTCAAAAATGACAGAAAGATTGTGGTTTATTTCCAAGGCAAACAACTCAACATCACAGTAATCTAGTCTATGCCCCAACCACTGATGCCAAAGAATCTGAAGCTGACTAGTCCTGTGAAGACCTACAAGACATTTTAGAACTCACACCAAAAAAAAAAAAAAGTTTTCATTATAGGGGATTAGGAATGCAAAAGGAGGAAGTCAAGAGATATCCAGAATAACAGGCAAGTTTGGCCTTGGAGTACAAAAAAATAAAAGCAGGGCAAAGGCAGAGTTTTGCCAAGAGAATATGCTGGTCATAGCAAATATACTTTCCCAAAACCCAAGAGATGACTTCACACATGGATATCACCAAATGGTCAATACCAAAATCAGATTGATGATGTTCTTTGCAGCAGATGGTGGAGAAGAAGCTCTATGCAGTCAGCAAAAATGAGACCTGAAGTTGACTGTGGCTCAAATCATGAGCTCCTTATTGCAAAATTCAGTTTTAAGTTGAAGGAAGTAGTGGAAGTCACTATGCCATTCAGATATGACCTAAATCAAATCCCTTTGATTATACATGGAAGGTAATGAATAGATTAAAGGGATTAGATATGGTAAAACAAATGCTTGAAGAACAATAGACAGAGGTTCATAACATTGTACAGGAGGCAATGACTGAAACCATCCTAAAGATTAAGAAATGCCAAAAGGAGAAGTGTTTGTCTGACGAGGCTTTACAAATAGCTGAGGAAAGAAGAGAAGTGCAAAGCAAAGGAGAAAGGGAAAGATATATCCAACTGGATGCAGAGTTCCAAAGAATAGCAGAGAGATAAGAAGGCCTCCTTCAATGGTCAGTGAAAATAAGTAGAGGAAAACAATAGAATGGGAACATCTAGAGACCTCTTCAGGAAAATTGGAGATACCAAGGGAAAATGTCATGTAAGGATGGGTACAACGAAGGACAGAAATGGTAAGGACCTAACAGAAGCAACAAGAGATTAAGAAGAGGTAGTAAGAATAACTAGAGGTGGCAAAGAGGTGTACAGAACTATACAAAAAAGGTCTTTATGAGCCAGACCTTGATAGTGTGGTCACTCACCTAGAGCCAGATATCCTGAAGTATAGTCAAGTGGCCTTTAGGAAGCATTATTATAAACAAAGCTAGCATTATTATGAACAAAGCTAGTGGAGATGATGGAATTCCAGCTGAGCTATTTAAAATCCAAAAAATGATACTGTTAAAATGCTACCCTGAATATTTCAGAAAATTTGGAAAATTCAGTAGTGACCACAGGTTTGGAAAAGGTCAGTTTTCGTTCAAATCCCAAAGAAGGGCAATGGCAGAGAATGTTCAAACTACCATACAATTGTGCTCATTTCACATGCTAGCAAGGATATGCTCAAAAGACTTCACGCTAGGCTTCAGCAGTACGTGAACCTAGAACTTCCAGCTGTACAATCTTGGTTTAGGAAAGGCAGGAGAACCAGCTATCAAATTGCCAACATTTGCTGGATCATAGACTGGTTCCAAATCGGGCAAGGAGTACATCAAGGCTGTATATTGTTACCCTGCTTATTCAACTTATATGCAGAATACATCATGAGAAATGCTGGATTGGATGAAGCACAAGTTGACATCAAGATTGCCAGAAGAAAGATCAATAATCTCATATATGCAAATAATACCACCCTTAGGAAATGGCAACCCACTCCAGTATTCTTGCTTGGAAAATCCCATGGACGGAGGAGCCTGGTAGGCTACAGTCCATGAGGTCGCAGAGTCGGACACGACTGAGCCACTTCACTTTCTTTCTTTCTACGGCAGAAGTGAAGAGGAACTAAACAGCCTCTTGATGAAGGTGAAAGAAGACAGTGCAAAAGTTGGCTTGAAACTCAACATTAAATAAAACTAAGACCGTAGCATATACTCCCATCACTGCATGGCAGACAGAAGGAGAAAAAGTAGAAGCTGTGACAGGTTTTATTTTCTTGGGCTCCCAAATCACAGCAGACAGTGACTACAGCCATGAAATTAAAAGATGTTTGCTCCTTGGAAGGAAAGTTATTTCAAATTTAGAGAGTATATAAAAATCATTTTTCTGACAAAGGTCCATATAGTCAGGGTATGGTTTTTCCACTAGTCATGTAAGGATTTGAGAGTTGGACCGTAAAAAAACTGAGCACCAAAGCATTAATGTTTTCAAATTGCGGTGCTGGAGAAGATGCTTCAGTTTCTTGGATGGCAAGGAGACAAAACAACTCAATCCAAAAGGAAATATACCTTGAATATTCATTGGAAAGCCTGATGCTTAAGCTGCAATACTTTGACCACCTTATGTGAATTGCTTACTCCCTGAGGAATACCCTGATGCTGGGTAAAAATGAAGAAAAAAGGAGTTCCAGAGAATGAGATGGTTAGATAGCGTCACCAAGCCAATGGACATGAATTTGAGTAAACTTGGGTAGATAGTAAAGGGCTGTGGAGGTATGCTGCGGTCCGTAGTGTCAAAAAAAAAAGTCAGACATAACTCAGTGACTGAACAAGAACATTCTCTCAGTGTCCCACAATGAGCAACAGCCAAACCTGCCTCTCCAGGAGGCCCTCCAATACCTCTAGATAGGTCTCATGACCTACTGTGGGACCAGCTCAAGATTTGGCCAATCTCCCACATGGACTTGTCCCCAAAGTCCACTGTTGGTAAAACTAAACTTGTCTCAGCTGTGGCCAGCCTCAACTCCACAGACGCTGGATTTACTATGCCAGTTCCTAGTATTTAATCTGTGGCTTATGCAGCTGCAGGAAGAGATTTCTGTTCTTCTCCCTTTGTCCCACCACCCCTGGGCCTTGGCTTCGGTTTGGGCTCTGTTTCTGCATGTGCATCCCCCTCAGGTGTCAGTTGCTAGCCAGGTGAAAGGGAGTGGAAGCAGTGGCTGCCTGGGGCACACTTACCTACTCAGACTGGGTAGGGGTATTGCAGACCCAGCTTGGGTGTGGCTGAAATGGCTATAGCTGCAGAGACCAGCAGGCACTTGCCACAGACTGGAACAAGCTCATTCTGGTGCACATCCCTCCCAGTGCCCTCAGAGGTAGGAGCTGGTGTGTGGGGGTGATGGCGGCCCCACCTTTGCACACCACTCAATACTGGCCCCTCATTTGCCAGGTAAACTGCACTTCCTCTGGGGCATTCCTGGCCACGGAGCCCCTCACCCCGTCCCCACTGCTGTAATCTGCACAGCCAACAGCAGTCCTTTCCCTGGGTCTGCTTAACCCCATGCCTTAGCGCTCAGCCCCTGCCAGCACTGGTGGATTCCTGTCTCAGGCAGGGGTGCTCAGGGCTGATTCTCGAGGAGGCTTTGAGATGGATGCCAGTCAGGACCTCAGAGTTTATGCAGGCAGATGAGGCCTGAGCTTGAGCAGTGGGCAAGCCTGATGAGTGCCCTTCCCAGGGCCTGAAGAAGCCGAAGCTGGTTGGTGGGGAAGGGGCTTACAATGGTTGTCCCCACCCTTTGCATGCCATTCAGCGATGATATCTTCCTTCTATGGTGTCCTGGGCTTTTCCCACAAACCTTCCTGGTTGTGGAGCTCCTTACTCCTTTCCCTTCAGGCTATCTTTCAGCAGCCAACAGGTGTCCCATCCCTAGGTCCATGCTCCAAACCCCACCTTCCAGCACCCAGGCCCCCTCCACAGCAGGAGGCACAAGACTCAGGCTGGGGCAGCACAGAACCGTGACGCAGACCACATGCACGTTTCTTGCTTTGTCCTGCCTTGCATAGGCCGTCCACTGTGTTCCCCTTTGATCCCCTGAAAGTCTCTTACTGTGCCAGCAGACATCCCCATTATAAGGTTTTTTAGTTGTTTCTTTTCTTTTTTTTTTTTTTTTCTGATGGTAGGAATCCCTCCTCCCCTTCAGCTTTTCACCAAAATTGCTGGTTTCTTTTTTTGATTTCTCTTTCATCTTTCCTTCATCCGAGTGGTTGCAAGGGGATCTTTCTTACCCTTTCAGCTATCCAAAGCCTTCCACTAGTGTACAGCAGGTGATCTGTGAGGATCGTTCGGTCTGTAGATGTATTCCTGATGTACTTGTGAGGAGAGACCATTTTGGTAATCCTCCTATTCTGCTACATTGACTCCTCCCCCTGAAATCTAATTTCTTGATCTAAACTGCTTTTAATACTAAATCTCACATTTGAAAAAAAGGATATTTTTTGGTCCCCCCCAAACATTCACTAATTTTCATTTTGGCTACTAAAAGGATGGAACTAAAATAAAGCTCACCAATTGCTAATGGTGTTTGGACATTAATTTTTGGTCCTCATGCTTGAAAAAGATAATGCTTTCTAAACATCCAAGAAAATTTATTTCATTTATAAATTTCCACTTCATGTTTAGGAACAAGTGAAAGGAAACAGTATTCTTTGCAGAATTCAAGAATCTGAGAATTTGAAAGATCTTATTTTTTTAGGTATCTTTTACATTCACTGATAGCTCAGATCCTAAATATATTCTTTAATCAGGTTTGATGAATGATGGGAAGACACATCAATTTCATTTTGATGAATAATATGAAGACACATAACACTTCACATACCTCTTTCCAGACAATCCTCCTCCTAGAAAGACTAGTAATATGATTTCTTTCCCCATAAACCAATTTTGCCTATTCTTCAATTTGATATTAATGGGAAAATATAGCATGCATATTTTTGTGTTCTCTTTTGCTCAGTATAATATTTTGAAGTTTCATTCACATTTTGTCGTTAATCAGAAGTATGTTCCCTATCATAAATTCATATATGTCACTTCTTTTCTTCATTCTCATTCTTGTAGACATTTGGGATCTTTGGAAACAGTGTCAGACTTTATTTTTGGGGGCTCCAAAATCACTGCAGATGGTGACTGAAGCCATGAAATTAAAAGATGCTTACTCCTTGGAAGAAAAGTTATGACCAACCTAGATAGCATGTTGTAAAGCAGAGACATTACTTTGCCAACAAAGGTCCATCTGGTCAAGGCTATGGTCTTTACAGTGGTCAGGTATGGATGTGAGAGTTGGACTGTGAAGAAGGCTGAGCACTGAAGAATTGATGCTTTTGAACTGTGGTGTTGCAGAAGACTCTTGAGAGTCCCTTGGACTGCAAGGAGATCCAACCAGTCCATTCTGAAGGAGATCAGCCCTGGGATTTCTTTGGAAGGAATGATGCTAAAGCTGAAACTCCAGTACTTTGGCCACCTCATGTGAAGAGTTGACTCATTGGAAAAGACTCTGATGCTGGGAGGAATTGGGGGCAGGAGGAGAAGGGGACGACCGAGGATGAGATGGCTGGATGGCATCACTGACTCGATGGCCGTGAGTCTGAGTGAACTCCAGGAGTTGGTGATGGACAAGGAGGCCTGGCGTGCTGCAATTCATGGGGTTGCAAAGAGTCAGACACGACTGAGTGACTGAACTGAACTGAACTGAAGTTTAGAGCTAGTATGCACAACATTTTGTGAACTTTTTTGTATGTGGTTTTTTTTCTTTTTTCCATGAATGTGTGTTTCTCTTTCTTTTAGAAAGTGAAGTCGCTCAGTCGTGTCCGACTCTTTGCGACCCCGTGGACCTATGTAGCCTACCAGGCTTCTCTGTCCATGGGATTCTCTAGGCAAGAATACTGGAGTGGGTTACTATTTTCTTCTCTAGGGGATCTTCCCAACCCAGGGATCGAACCCGGGTCTCCCGCGTCAGAGGCAGACGCTTTAACCTCTGAGCCACCAGGGAAGCCCTTTGATTATGTACATAGAAACACAATTTCTAGGTAATAAGGCTTATATGTATTCAAATTTTTAAGAAAATAAATAAAATCTCTGAATTGATTGTACCTTTTGTGTTAGGATAGAAAAGAGCCCATTCAGTTCTAGAACCTAACCCTGAGAACTTGTGAATATGAGTAACTTTATATGACAAATATAACTTTGTCAATGTGATTAGGTTAAATATATTGAGATGGAGTTTCTCAGTGTTATCATTTCTCAGGTTGTTATTTCTCAGTGTTATCTTAGTGGTTCAAACATAGTCATATAAAAGCTTGAAAATGAAAGAGGAAGGTAGAGAGTGGGTCAGAAATGTGGCATTGGAAACAGAGGCAGAAAAGATTAAAAGTATGAGAGGAACTTGATCTACTTTTGCTGGATTTGAGATGAAGAGGTTCACAATGCAAAAACTACGAGCTGCTTCTAGAAGCTGAGAATAGCTCTCAGTTCACAGTCAGCAAGGAAATGGTGACCTGAGTCATAAACCACAAGAAACTGAGTTCTTCCAACAACCTAAATAAGAAGTGAAATAGATTCTCACTTAGGTCCCCCTGAAAGTAACAGAGCCCTGATAACCATATCAGACTTCTGACCTACAAACATGTGAGATAATAAATTTGTGTTATTTTAAGCCCAAAATGCATAGTAATTTGTTACAGGAAAAAAATAGAAAAATATTAGACCATTTTCAAAATCCCACCAGTAATATATAAGAAGTCCAGTTACTACACATTTGATCCAACATTTGGTAGTGTTTATTTCTTTTAACTATTCTAGTGAATTTATACTGGCATCTCATTTGACTTTAATTTGCATTTTCCTTATGTCTAATAATTTAAAAAATACTTTCATGTGCTTATTTGGCATTTGTCTTTTTTTTTAATATAAATTTATTTATATTAATTGGAGGCTAATTACTTTACAACATTGTATTGGTTTGCCATACATCAACATGAATCCGCCACGGGTATACACGTGTTCCCCATCCTGAACCCCCCTCCCACCTCCCTCCCCGTACCATCCCTCCGGGTCATCCAAGTGCACCAGCCCCGAGCATCCTGTATCCTGCATCGAACCTGGACTGGCAATTCGTTTTGCATATGACATTATACATGTTTCAGTGGCATTTGTCTTTTTTGTGAGATGTGCTCAAAAGTTTTGCTTGTCTTTATTGCATGATTCTTTTCTTTTTTTTTTAATTGAGGTATAGTTCTGTAAGGGGTTCCCTGGTGGCCCAGGGGCAAAGAATCTACCTGCCAATGCAAAAGACTCAGGTTGGATCTTTGGGTCAGGAATATCCTTTGGAGAAGGAAATGGCAACTTACTCCCCTATTCTTGCCTGGGAAATCCCATGGACAAGGGAGCCAGGTGGGCTAAAGTCCATGAGATCACAAAGAGTTAGACATTACTTAGCAACTAAACAACAGCAACAAAGTTTTGTAAATACTGTGGATACACGCTGTTTATCAGATATGCTTTCCAAAAGTGTTTCCCAGTCTGTGAGTTATCTTTCATTTCTACAACAGAATCTTTAGAAGAGTAGTGGTACTTTAAAACAAATCTGGATTTAAAGTAAGGCAAGCTTTATTTCCCTATCGCAATAGGGAAAACACTGGAAATCTGCAAAGAACTCAAAATCAAGAAGAAAAATGGCTTTTTCTTTATACAGTGAGGATAAGAAGTGAGGGAGGGGAAATGACACAAAGGAGAGAAAATGATCAGCAGTACCTGATGGGGAATGTGTCTTTGCTGTGATCAGCCAATCCTTGGGATAAGCTCTTAATAATAAGGGGCTACATTCTCTTTTTTTTGGAAGGAATGATGCTAAAACTGAAATGAACTGAACATTCTCTTTTTAATATTTTCTCAGATTTGGGACAATCAGAGTTCAGGGAAACAAAAGGAAGAAAAAAGTCTAAGTGAAGTTTGGTTTTGAAAAGTAAAGCATAAAAACTGGCCATTTGTGAACACTCGACCAGGATAAGCTTCCATAAGGCTCTTATCCTTATCTGTCAGAGGGCAGACAGAGTGAAAACCACAATCACAGAAAACTAAGCAAACTGATCAGATGGACACAGCCTTGTCTAACTCAATGTAACTATGAGCTGTGCCTTGTAGGGCCACCCAAGATGGATGGGACATGGTGGAGAGGTCTGACAGAATGTAGTCTACTGGAGAAGGGAATGGCAAATCACTTCAGTATTCTTGCCTTGAGAACCCCGTGAACAGTATGGAAAGGCAAAAAGATATGACACTGAAAGATAAACTCCAAGGTCAGTAGGTGCCCAATATGCTACTGGAGATCAGTGGAGAAATAACTCCACAAAGAATGAAGAGATGGAGCCAGAGTAAAAACAACACCCAGTTGTGGATATGACTGGTGATGGAAGTAAAGTCCAATGCTGTAAAGAGCAATATTGCATAGGAACCTGGAGTGTTAGGTCCATGAATAAAGATAAACTGGAAGTGGTCAAAAAGGAGATGGCAAGAGTGAACATCAACATTTTAGGAATCAGTGAACTAAAATGGACAGGAATGGGTGATTTTAATTCAGATGACCATTATATCTACTACTGTGGGCAAGAATCCCTTAGAAGAAATGGAGTAGCTCTCACAGTCAACAAAAGAGTACAATATGCAATACTTGGGTGCAATCTCAAAAAAGACAGAATGATCTCTGTTCATTTCCAAGGCAAACCATTCAGTATCACAGTAATCCAAGTCTATGCAACAACCAGTAGTGATGAAGAAGCTGAAGCTGAATGGTTCTATAAAGAACTACAAGATCTTCTAGAATTAACAGCCACAAAAGATGTCCTTTTCATTCTAGGGGACTAGAATTCAAAAGTAGGAAATCAAGAGCTACCTGGAGTAACAGGCAAATTTGGCCTTAGAGTACAAAATGAAGCAGGGCAAAGGCTAACAGAATTTTGCCAAGAGATTGCACTGGTCATAGCAAAAAGCCTCTTCCAACAAGACAAGAGACAACTCTACACGTGGACATCACCAGATGGTCAACACTGAAATCAGATTGATAATACTGTTTGCAACCAGAGGTGGGGAAGCTCTATACAGTTGGCAAAAACAAGACCAGGAGCTGACTGTGGCTCAGATCATGAACTCCTTATTGTAAAATTCAAACATAAATTGAAGAAAGTAGGGAAAACTACTAGACCATTCAGGTTGGACCTAAATCAAATCTCTTACTATATAGTGGAGTGACAAATAGATTCAAGGGATTAGATCTGATAGAGTGCCTGAAGAACTATGGATGGAGGTTCATGATATTGTACAGGAGGCAGAGATCAAGACCATCTCCAAGAAAAAGGAATGCAAAAAGGCAAAATGGTTGTCTGAGGAGGCCTTACAAATAGTTGAGAAAAAAAAGAGAAGCTAAAGGCAAAGGAGAAAAGGAAAGATATACTCTTTTGAATGCAGAGTTCCAAAGAACAGCAAGGAGATATAAGCAAGCCTTCCTCAGCGATCAATGCAAAGAAATAGAGGAAAAGAACAGAATGGGAAAGACTAGAGATCTCTTCAAGAAAATTAGAGATACTAAGGGAACATTTCATGCAAAGATTGTCACAATAAAGGACGGAAACAGTAAGGACCTAACAGAAGCAGAAGCTATTAAGAAGAGGTGGCAAGAATACACAGAAATCTATACATAAAAGGTCTTAGAGACTGAGATAACCATGATGGTGTGATCACTCACCTAGAGCCAGACATCCTAGAATATGAAGTCAAGTGGGCCTGTGGAAGCATCACTACGAACAAAGCTAGTCGAGGTGATGGAATTCCAGTGGAGCTATTTCAAATCCTAAAAGATGATGCTGTGAAAGTGCTGTACTCAATATGCCAGCAAATCTGGAAAACTCAGCAGTGGCCACAGGACTGGAAATGGTCAGTTTTCATTCCAATCACAAAGAAGGGCAATGCCAAAGAATGCTCATACTACTGCACAATTGCACTCATCTCACACACTAGCAAAGTAATGCTCAAAATTCTCCAAGCCAGGCTTCAATAGTACATGAACTGTGAACTTCCAGATGTTCAAGCTGGATTTCAAAAAGGCAGAGAAACCAGAGATCAAATTGCCAACATCCATTGGATTATACAAAAAGCAAGAGAATTCTAGAAAAACATCTATTTCTGCTTTATTGACTATGCCAAAGCCTTTGACTGTGTGGATCACAATAAACTGTGGAAAATTCCAAGAGAGATGGAAATACCAGACTACCTGACCTGTCTCCTAAGAAATCTGTATGCAGGTCAAGAAGCAACAGTTAGAACAGGACATGGAACAACAGACTGGTTCCAAAACAGGAAAGGAGTATGTCAAGGCTGTATACTGTCACCCTGCTTATTTACCTTATATGCAGAGTACATCATGAGAAATGCTGGACTGGATGAAGCACAAGCTGGAATCAAGATTGCTGGGAAAAATATCAGTAATCTCAAATATGTAGATAACACCACCCTGATGGCAGAAAGCGAAGAGGAAATAAAGAGCCTCTTGATGAAGGTGAAAGAGTGAAAAATCTTGTTTAAAATTCAACATTCAAAAAATGAAGATCATGATATCCAGTCCCATCACTTCATGGCAAATACATGGGGAAACAATGGAAACAGTGACAGACTTTATTTTGAGGGGCTCTAAAATCACTGTAAATGGTGACTGCAGCTATGAAATTAAAAGATAGTTGCTCCTTGGAAGAAAAGTCATGACCAACCTAGACATTATATTAAAAAAAAACAGACATTACTTTGCCAGCAAAAGTCCATCTAGTCAAAGCTATGGTTTTTCCAGTAGTCTTCTATGTACATGAGAGTTGGACCATAAAGAAAGCTGAGCACTGAAGAAGTGATGCTTTTGAATTGTTGTGTCAGAGAAGATTCTCGAGAGTCTCTTGGGCTGTAAGGAGATCAAACCAGTCAATCCTCAAGGAAATCAGTCCTGAATATTCATTGGAAGGACTGATGCTGCAGCTGATGCTCTAATACTTTGGTCACCTGATGTGAAAAGATGACTCATTGGTAAAGACCCTGATGCTAGGAAGGATTGAGGGCAGGAGAAGAAGAGGACAACAGAAGATGAGATGGTTGGATGGCATCACTGACTCAATGGACATGAATTTGAGCAAGTTCTGGGAGTTGGTGATGAACAGGGAAGCATTGCATGCTGCAGTCCATGTGGTCACGAAAGTTTGGACATGACTGAACTGAAGATGTATGAGCTCCAATTTATTAATTTTCCTTATTCAGTAATGTATCTTCTATTTTCTCTAAGAAATATTTGTCTACCATAACATAGTGATAGACTCTACTAAAATTTCTTCTATTGACATTGTTTGATTTTTCACACTTACATCTATGATCTGTCTTAGAATGATGACATGAACAGTTAGTTACTGGTCAACTTTCCTTTAGTCCACATAAATAGCCAGCTTTGATGCCACCAGCTGTTGAAAGTTCTGTTTTTTGCATTACTGTGGGAATCTTGTCAAAAATACCGACCATATTTGTGCTGATAAATTATAGACTATTATGTTTTACAGATTTTTTTTCCCCATGCTTTTACCAATATTACAAAGTATTGCTATAGCTTTAAAATAAATCTTGATGTAAGTAGTTAGTGTAACTCAATGTTACACTAGATTTTGAAGAAATTATGTTTCTTTCTTTTTAAAGATATTTTAGCTAGTCTAAGTTCTTTGTCTCTCCAAATGAATTTTCCAGTGAGCTTGTAAATGTCTATATTACTTGCTGGTGTTTTTATTGAGATTGTACCAAATTTATAGATGAATTTGAGGAAATTTGACCTTTCATCACACTGAGTGTTCTAATCAGTGGTCTGTTCTATAACTTACAATATTTTTAGATCTTGTTTTGATCTTGTCCACAATCGAGGAAGAAATTTAAGTTTTTATGATAGTCTATGATATCAACTTTAGGTTTTTCCATTATTTATCAGATTGAGAAAGTGTCTTTCCATTAAGGTTTACTGGAAGTTTTAAACCAACAATGTGTGGTGTTTCTTGCCAAATGCTTTCTCTGCAGATTTTTAAAGTGTGTGTTTTCCCCTTTTATCTCTTAATGTGGTAAATAAGATAGATTTTATTTCTTATATAAGCCAACCTTGAATTCCTGGAGTAAAACCCATTTGATCAGTGATTATTCTTTTTATTCACTGTTGGATTTGATTTAATAATATTATACATCATGAAAAATATTAGGTTTTATAATTTTCTTCTATTATATCACAATATTTTTATTTGCTTTTGGCATCAGGATAAGTGACTCAATAAAACCAGCTGAGGTATATTCTTTTCTCAGCTGGCATTGTATTCTCCTTACATGCTTGATGGAATTAATCAGCAAAGTCATCTGGGCCTGGAGTTATCTTTGTGAAAACTTGTTACACTAACAGTTCATTTTCTTTCCTGGCTGTTTCTATTGACTACTCTATTTCTTGATGGTAGAGCACGTGTAACTCTTTGTGTGTAGGTGGGTTTTTTTTTTGGTGGTTATTTTTGTTGCTTGGTTAATAACGCCAGGCATGAGTAGGAGACTATGGCAGCTAATATGTAAGTCCTGAAACGTGCATGCTTCTTCCCCTCTTCTTTTGTGAGCCCATGGGGAATGGGAGTTTAGTCCATTTATTTTACACTTAACCTGGGTTCCATCTTTGTTATTGTTTTGGTTATCTTCAGTGCTTCAAATTGCTCCCGTGATAGACTACTTAGTATAAGGCCTGAAGACTTTCTCATGGTCCCGCTTTATCTTAAAAAATCAAGAGGCTCTCCCTATCTGTAAAGGATCGCTTGGTGCTGACACGCTTTTTCCCACTGGGAGTCATCTCTTGCCTGGTACTTGATGCAAGGATATGAAGTCTTAAGTATCAGAGATTTAGAGAGGGTTTATTCTTAATTTCCTGTCCTTATCTTTTATTGAGTTGGATTCTATGTGCCTTTACCTCAGGGGTCAGGATCTTTCAAATCCCTGCCTGTGCTCCAGTAGCAGCTGATCCCTGCCTATACTCAGGTGGAGCATTCAGGGAGTGGGCGGTTGTTCCGCTCCTTTTCCTAAAGCACGCTCCCTCTGACTGCCCGTCAGTGTAAGGTCCAGATGAGGAATACGTCTCTCGTGTTTCCCCAGATGGAGATGGTCAGTAGTTTGTATGTATGCAGTGCCCTACAAGTTTCTGTTATCTTCCCGCTTCACCCTCAAAGTTTGGAAGCACTGCCATGCTTGTAGCAAGGATGGGGTCTCTCATGTCTAATATGACAGTTTTTCTTATGCCAGGTTGTAATAGATTTTTACTGTGTTTGGGAATCCAAAGATTCCAAATTGTCACACCAGCCATACTTGTTCTTTAGTAATTTGCTCTAGTTTTCTTTTCCACTTTTATGCTAGCTACCACTGTTCTGTAAAAAAGGGATCAGTTTGTATGTACCGCTCTCCACTGGAGGGCCTCAAAACTCAGGATGCGTCTCACTACCTTTCCACCTCAGGCTTCTGATGGACTCTAAAAGATACCATTTTGTAGGCTATTTGCCATTTTCTTGTTAAAAATCGAGACATGTACTCCTGAGACTTAATATTTTAAACTGGAACCTTGTGACAATCATAAACTTTTATATAGTTCAAATCTATTTTATTGCAGGACATGAAGCCAAAAGAGTATATAACCTGCTTCTGGTCACACAGTGTGTCCCTAAGAGCTTATTTCAATACCCAGATATTCAAATTCCAACTCAGTGTTCTTTTTCTTAAATATGACTTATTTAAAGATCCTGTTGTTTTCTCTTCTTCCTCCAAGCCTTTTGCCTATGTATGCAAAATCCATTTCCCTTCCTGAGCATTCATAACTACAGAGAAATTACAGCACCAGAAACCTGGGTTTTAACTCCTCACTTCCCACTAAGCCAACCAGTGTACATATAGGAAAAAGTTTCAAGCAACCAGGAAGGGATTGTCTTTGAAAATCATGTTTCCTCTATGAATAGAGGATGCATTTGCATTTTTCAACGACTGCTGCTTTAAACCCAAAATAACTAGTAATAAATTGCTTATATGATCATGATCTCTCAGTGATATTATGGATATTTCTTGTACTAAATCTAATTAAACCAGTTTAAAAGCTATCAATGCTATTATTTATTTCCCTAGACAGCTGTTTCACTTTTCATTTTAATAAATATTGCCTTAGAATTAGAAATATGTATAGTCATCTCCTAAAAAAACAAATGTTATTTGAGACAAATGTATATATGTAACATTTAACTTGAAAGATAGAATAACGTATTTAATCATTCCATACTTGAATAGTATTTTTTATTCTCTACATCTTGTTTCAAAGGCTTGCAACCCACTCAGTAGCACAGACAACTTAGACTTGCCAAATTAAAATATTTATTTCCAGTTTAATCACTGTCCCTTTTAGTTAAAATATTTTGTCACTTTGAATTTCATCTACTTATTAGTCTTGGCTTAAATCTTTGTTATGATTCAGTCTATTAATTAAACTATAAGTCTTTTAAATTTTCCACATCTCATCAATCTCTTCCTCAAGTTTGTGTCAGTACAGAGGAAGCAGAATTTTTCTTTCTGTATGACAGTGGGGAAGAAGAATTCTTTAGATTTACCTGGTTAAAGGAAACAAAAAGATCTACTTGATTGAGAATGAAAGAAAGGGCAAAATATAGGATTAGCATTATAAATGAGTACAGAGAGATCTATTTATCTGAGTCATGCAGAAGGCATTACCACAATATGAGGCCCTTAAATTGTGAAGCTGGAAATCACCAAGGAGAAGATACATTAACCTGATGCTGTCAAATGGACAAAAGTGTACAAATAGTGTAAATGCTACTATGGAAATACTATTAATGGAGAACATTGATAAAATGCTTATTTTTAAAGTGAAAAGGCAATGAGATCTCTAGTTTCACCTCTACCATGTAAAGGGCTTGAAAGTCAACTTTACATTCTTACAACAGTTAAAAGTTGAAGAAACTGAAAATCAGTGACTTTTTGTGAACCTATCAAAAAACTGACATTGCAGGGAAAACTGTCACAGGAAAATCTGGAGAAGTCACTGGATACAAACTGAGAGGAGTTCTTAAATGGCAAATTTGACAAGTAGATATTATCTGGGTATGGACTACATGCGAAACTCTTGGAGGCTTTAGTCTTAAAGGGACCTTACATTTTCATGGCTTTTATTTACAAGTAACTCACCAGATACAGTAAGAAACACCTTGTGAGGGAGAAGGAAAGAATCCTTACAGATTACCTCCAAACCATTCTCCATTGGAAAAAAAAAAAAGGTTTTTTTTGAGAGAAAAAGATTTATCATAGGCTTTTCCTAAAGCTATAGAAGAAGGGTGTTTATTTTATTCCAGTCATTCTAGCAAGTCTGGGTCACCTAAGGAGAGGAGAGGGATTAATTGAGAAATGCCTGTTAAGATCACAGTCCTGCTCCACAGCTCAAGTGAAAGACTGAGATTAAATCATAAGATTATAGAACAATTTCCCTCTCCCATATTTTGACACCACAATACAATAGCAGTAGATTACAGCTAAAAGAGCTGCAAGATGCAGAGTCTATTTCAAGAGTAGTTCTTAGGGAAATCCAAAGACAACAGCAAAGATAAAAACTGACATTACAGGAATTTGAAGCCTCTGGCACATAGAGTTACCCGAAATATAAAACTCAAAGCATAGCCAGATTAACATATAACCTGACAACTAGAGACCTATTAGCTCAGTTTTTATTATTCAGTACACCATGCATGACTTGCAACAAAAAAAAATTGCAAAGCATGCTAAAAGGAGAAAAAAAATCACTCTCTGAAGAGGCAAAGGAAATATCACAGACTCAGCTATAACACAAAGAGCTTAAAATAACTAAGACTTAACTGTTAAGAAATATATTGATAAAAGCTGTAAGCAAAATACTTGTCAGATGGGTAACATAATCAGAGAGATGAAGTACAGTAGAGAATCATAAGAAAATGATAGGAATCCAAAGCATGTTAACATAAATGAAGACACAATTTCTTCTCTTATTCGTAATTGATCTATAGATAATTGATGTTAAAGTAATAACCGGCACAATATATTTGGTGGTTATAGCAGATAGATAAATGAATCACAGATTTCACAGGGACAGATGGAGGAGCTGGAGATGGTCTGTCATGAAGTACCTCCATTACCTCCACTATACTATATAAATTGTATTATAGGTAGTGGACACAGGTTTATTGAAAACTTTATTATAAACTGTAGGACAACCACAAAAATCATTCAAAATAAGTAAAACTGATATGCTAAAAGAGTAGATAAAAATATAATTATATAAAATGTTCACCTGAAACTAGAGAATGAATAAAGGAAGAAAAAAATGCAATGAGTAGAACAGACTTCAGAATATGACAGTGTTAGTCCAGCTACATCAACAATCAGTTTAAAGTGACTGATGTAAACACAAGTTTAAAGAAATTTGCCAAAGTGGATGAGAAAGAACAAAGCCTCATTATAGGTTCACTGTAAGAAACTCACCTTAAATATAAAATCTCATAGGTTAAAAGTAAGATGATGGAGACAGATATACCATGTTAACAATAATAGCTGCAGTAGCTCTATTAAATTTAGATGCTGCAGGCTTCAAACCAAGGAAGATCAGGGGAAAAATGCATTACATAATGATAAAGAGTTCCATTTTCCACAAAGGCATAATAATCAGCCTAAATGTCTATGGACCTAAGAATAGAACATAAAATTATGTGCAGCTAGAACTCAAAGAACTGAAAGGAGAAATAGACAAATCCACTATCATTGTCAAATCCACTATCATTGTCAAAACCTCAACACTTCTTTGTCATTAACTGATAGATCAAATCAGCTAAAACCACTGAGGATGTAATTAACTTCAACCACTTAATCAGTTTGACTAATTTTCATTTATAGATCTATCTGCAAGAGCAGAATATATATTCTTTGTAAGATCCCATGAAATGTTCATCAAGATAGGCCACATTCTTAATCTTAAAAACCTAAGTTCATAAAAATAGAAATTAGGCAAATTATATTCTCAGACAACAATGAAATTAAACTAGAAACCAATAAAATTAGCTGAAAATCTCCAGCTAATCTGGTGATTAAACAACACACTTCTAAGTAACACACGACAAGATGTGTCAAGAGAACTTAAAAACTTTAAATAAATGAACACTAAAAACAGCTTATGAAAATTTGAGGGATGCAACCTAAACCGTATTTGGATGGAAATTTATAGTTTGAAATGTACATCTTGAATAAAAGTAAAGATAAAAAGTCATTGAGATAAACTTCCACCATAATAAACCACAGAAAGAAAAGTAATTTAAGCTTGGAGTAGATGAAAAGAAATAGTAAAAATTATAGCAGATAGCAATAATTTAAAAAATAGACAACTAGTAAAATTCACAAATCAATAGCTGCATCTTTGGAAAAATGTCAATAAATTTTGTAAATATCTCACCCAACTAATAAAGAAAAAAGACAAAAAAGAAATGTTATCAATATCAGGAATCAGGGCCATGATTATTGATCATGTGGATCTTAAAAGGATAATTAAGAAATACTATACATAATGTTATACTCATAAATTTATAACTTAAATGTACCAAAGCATTGAAAGATACAAATAACCACATCTCACACAAATACATAATCTAAATAGGTCTATATCTATTAAATAAAATGAATCAATACTTTTTTACACATATATTTTTCCTTTTTCAGATTCTTTTCCATTATAGGTTATAACAAGAGAGTATAGTTGTGTGCTATACAGTAGGTCCTTGTTGCTAAGCTATTTTATATCAAGTAGTGTATATGTTTGGAAAAGGCAATGGCACCCCACTCCAGTACTCTTGCCTGGAAAATCCCATGGATGGAAGAGCCTGGTAGGCTGCAGTCCGTGGGGTCTTGAAGAGTCGGACAAGACTGAGAGACTTCACTTTCACTTTTCACTTTCCTGCATTGGAGAAGGAAATGGCAACCCACTCCAGTGTTCTTGCCTGGAGAATCCCAGGGACAGGGGAGCCTGGTGGGCTGCCATCTATGGGGTCGCACAGAGTCAGACACGACTGAAGTGACTTAGCAGCAGCAGCAGCAGTGTATATGTTATGTACAGGGTATATTTTATATACAGTGTATGTATGTTAATCCAAAACTCCTAATTTACCAGCCCTCCTTGCTATTCCCTTTAGTAACCATAAGTTTATTTTCTGTGTCTACAGGTCTATTTGTTTTATAAATAAGTTCATTTGTTTCATTTTTTTAGATTCCACCTATAAACAATATCATATGATATTTGTCTTTCTCTTTCTGACTTACTTCAGAGATACTTCAGAGATATGATCATCTCTAGGTCTATCCATGTTGCTCCAAATGGCATTGTTTCTTTCTTTCTTATGGCCGAATAGTATTCCATTGTGTATATGTAGCCCTTCTCCTTTATCCATTTCTCTGTTGATGGACATTTAGGTTGCTTCCATGTATTGGCTATTGTAAATAGTGTTGCTCTGTACATTGGGGTGCCTGTATCTTTTCTAATTATAGTTTTCTCTGCATATATGCCCAAGGTGGGATTGCAGAATCATCTGATAGCTCTATTTTTAGTTTCTTTTAAAATCTAAAATATAAAATGAATCAATAATAATCTAAAAAAGAAAGCACTAGGACCAGATGGTTCTGTTAGTGAATTCTACCAAATATTTAGGGAAAAAATAATATCAATTCCACACAAGCCCTTCTAAAAAATTACAGCGAGAAGACTTTCTTTTTCATTCTATGAGGCCTATGCATGTGTGTATGTGTATGTGTGTGTGTGCGTGTGTATGTATTTGTCACTTGATCATGTCCACCTCTTTGCAAATCCATGGACTATAGCCTGACCGGCTCCTCTGTTCATGGAATTCTCCAGGCAAGAACACGAGTGGGTAGCCATTCCCTTCTCCAGATCATCCCGACCCAGGAATCTAGCAGGGGTTCTCCTGAGCTGCAGGCAGATTCTTTAGCAGCTGAGCTAGCCTGCAATGCCCGAGACCTGGGTTAGATCCCTGGGTTGGGAAGATCCCCTGGAGAAGGGAACAGCTACCCACTCTAGTATTCTGATCTGGAGAGTTCCATGAACTGTATAGTCCATGGGGCTGCAGAGTCGGACACGACTGAGTGACTTTCACTTTCATTTGGAAGACAATTTGGCAGTAGTTTACAAAGCTTAATATAGTCTTACCATACAATTCAGAAATCATGTTCCTAGGTATTTACCCAAACACATTGAAAACTATATTCACACAATGTTTATTATAGCTTTACTCATACACTGGAAACTGGAGGCAAAAAAAAAAAAAAAAAATGTACTTCACAGGTGAACAGGTAAACGAACGATGGCATATCTATACAATGGGATCTATTCAGTGATTAAAATAAATGACTAAGAAGCCATAAAAAGACATGGAGGAAATTTAAATCTACATTGCTAAGTGAAAGAAGCCAGTCTGAAAAGGCTGCTTACCACAAAGTTGAATTCATACCACCATTCATTTTTAATACCTATTAACTATACAGCACAAAGGAAAGGACTTAGGCAAAATTTTAAAAAGTCATTTAGGAGGTCAAGATATCCCAGGATAAAATTAATAATGTGAAAAATATCTAAATGAATTTTTTTTTAATTGTGAAACAACCTCACTGAAAGGGATGAAGTAAAAATTGCTGTTCCAACTACCTTTGGAAAAGAATCTGTATGACAAAAGACAAACAAAGTACTCTAGTGGATAAAGTTATTTTCCAAGTAAATATTAATTAATAATTCTTTTTAAGAAATTTTATTTATATTTTTTGGCTACGTTGTGTCTTAGTCGCTATGTGTGGGATTTTTCTAGTTGTGACAAGTGGGGACTACTCTTTAGTTGCAGTGTGAGGGCTTCTCCTTGGAGTGGCTTCTCTTATTGCAGAGCATGGACCCTAGGTATGTGGTGTGGGCTTTAGTAGTTGTAGGAAGCAGGCTCAGTAGTTGTGGCAAAGGGCTTAGTTACCCTATAGTGTGTGGGATCTTCCTGGACCAGGATTTGAACCCATGTACCCTGCATTTGCAGATAGATTCTTAACAGCTGAACCACCAGGGAAGCCCCTGATTTATAATTCTGATATCATTAGACAAGTATACTGGAATTGGACAATTAAATAATGTGATGGCATATGGTAGGAGCCTGGATTTTCATTATTGAAGTGCAAGGTTATAGATAAGAAAGGAGTGGAGGCTAGAATGAACCACATAGTAATGACTTGGGGGTTTCAGTGTGATATACTGAATCAATACTGATACAGAGAGCTACATGTAGGAATATTTATAGGTAAGTGAAGGTACACCAGTTAATGTACACACATACAGTCCCCTTGCTTTCCTTGTTCCATCAGCTAAGAGGGCCTAGAAATAGTGACACCCAGTAGCAATGAGTATACACAGTGCTCAGATTAACAATATGTAATAGGAGGGATTATTGGGGTAATGACTGCTTCTAGGACTATAGCAGAAAATAGACAAAAGGGGTCTAAAACATCTTGTAGAGGCAAAAAGCTAAGACGTGCATGTGCACACACACACACACACACACACAGACACACACACAATAATGGGGGTATGTCAAAGAGGTACAAAACTGTTGAAGAACTCTAGCCAAAGCTGGAGCAATTTAGGTATCGTGGAAAAGACATCAGATGATTAGAGTCTGACAAACACTAACTCTGCTGGGCATTTAGGTCAATATCAACAGTAATATTCTGCAATTTATCTGACCAGTATTTCCTAAAACTGTCAAGGTCATTAAAAGCAAATCTGACAAATTTTCACAGCTAACAGGATCCTAAGGAGACACAGCGACTAAATGTAATAAAATGTGATAACTTAGACAGGATCAGAAAAAGTAAACCTTAATAAACTATGTACTTCATAAAAATGTATCAATATTGGTAACTTAATTTTAATAAATATATCAGACTAATGTAAGATGTGAATAATAAGGAAAGCTGAACATAGTGTATACTCTATTACTATTTAAATTTATCTTTAAAATAGTTCTAAAACTAAAAGGTTATTTAGCAATAAGGCAATGAAGCCTGTTGTATTATTGAAATGCAATGTATAGTAATTTAGTGGCAAGATCCCTGGACTAGAAGTGAGGAGACTTGTGGAATTATCCCTGTCATGCAGTAATTTCTCTGTGTATCCTTGAGCATATCACTTAACCTCTCTGGGCTTTTGATTTCTCACCTGCAAAAATATGAGTTTTGCAATAAAAGCTTTCTCTTGTTTTTAAATTATGTTTCTAATCTAACAACTCAGTTCAATAAACCTTTATACTACATGTTTTGATTTTTTTTCAAGAGGATTTGTGTCAGGAAGAAAATTCCATTACCTTTGTTTCATATGTGGGATTCTCTTTCTATGTATAAATAATATACAATGACAGGGCAATTTCAACCCAATTTCACTGGTTCTGAAAGTGTTCATAGGAATCCAAAATGTGAGGCATGTTACTGGACATTTAAAAATTATTTCTAATTCTTTAATATTTTAATACCCTTTTAAAAATTGTTATTCTTGGTAAATTTGTGACAGTAGTCAGGTCATGGAGCCTTAAATTACTCTGAAAGATAGCTTTACAAATATAATTTTATTATATTTCCAAATTAAGAGGTTTTAAACAACTTTATATTTGATATTCACAACACAGTAACCATCATTTTGTAGAGAAGAAAATGGAAGCAGAGAATGGCTCTATAACTGAATCAGTTTACAGCAAGTGAGAGGTACAGTTATAATCAGGCCTCAGGCTCCTTACTCTAAGTGGAGAGATATAATAATTTTATTCAGATCACAAAATTCCAGTTAGCATAAGACTTGGCACATGGTGGGGGCTCAAAAATATTTGTAGCATAAATAATTGATGCCACTTCTCTTCCCATTTAGGACATGGGCAAGTAGAAAAGAATATTCCTCCCAAAGGAGGAATGATGAAAAAGCCATACAGTGTACAAAATCATTGTTTTAAGTCATCAGAGATCTGAGATTATAAGACAGCCAGGATTCTAAAATATGACAGTTCTCTTTGAGGACAGAAAAGACCCACAAACTGATTTTGTCTTCAGTGGCAATTCATAAAAGGCATTCATAAAAGGAGTAAGAACATTGAAATTTAAACAAATTCCTGAAGTGCCATTGCTGGCTTAGTGCGCTGGTTCAGCATCCCTAGAGCCCCAGACAGAATGGCAGTCTGCATCCTCTCAACATTTCCTTTTCATGGATCTCCAAAAATGCTCACTGGAAAAGACTGGAAGTGGGGCCAGAGGAGTGAGAGGGTCCCCCTCCAGTGCACAGGCTCAGCACACGGCCAGTCGCTGTGTTCCTTCTCTCAAATAGTCCACAAGTCAACCCAATTTAAGAACATCTGCAGAAGTCTGACAGCTTACATCATACTTAATGGACAAAGACTGAATCCTTCCTCCTACAATTAGGGATAAAGCCAAGATGTCTACTTCTTAAACCTGTGTTCAACATTGTACTGGAGCTCCTAGCAAGAAAAAGTAATATAGTACAGGAGGACTGGAAAGAAATAAGTAAAGTTATCTTTCTCTGATGTCCACGTGACCCCATCTACATAATAAATACTAAAATATTTTCAAAGATTGATATAACAAATGTTATCAATGCTTCAGAACACATTGGATATTAATTTTAAAAACACCATTTACCTAAGTGCAGGTAAAGGTTTTTAAGATTCAAAATCCAGATGCAATACAATTAAATATTTGACACAGTAAAAATTTAAAAATAAAAACTTTTGTGGTTAAAAACAAAATTAAAACACAATTAACATCTAGGACATATTTCTAATATGTATCACATGTTATAATCTACTAACACTAGTATATAAACTAAGGAAATATTACAGATACAATAGAAAAACTGGCAAAAACACATGATCAGACATTAAAGGGGTATAAAAGTAGATTTTAATATTTTACAATATCTCTGGAAAGTAGGAAAATGCAAATAAAATTAGACTAAGATGTAATTTTTTTCTACTTAGATTGTTAACATTTTAAAAGTGGTGAATGGTAAAATGGGTACTTTTATCCATGGCTAAGAATAACTCAAATTGCACAAAGGCTATGGAGTGATAAAAACAAACTTACATGTACATTTTTAACAAAAATATAGTTTTAATTTTAAAATAGTTTTATAATGACTGAATAATTGTGAAGATAGTACAGGTTTTACATACTCAAATGCAGGTTCCCAGATTATTAGTAGGTGTCATTATTGTGGTGCATTTATCACAATTAGTGAGGCAGTTTCCAACTCTTTGCAACCCCATGGACTATACAGTCCATGCAATTCTCCAGGCCAGAATACTAGAGTGGGTAACCATTCCCTCTCCAAGGGATCTTCCCAACCCAGGGATTGAACCCAGGTCTCCCGCACTGCAGGTGGATTCTTTACCAGCTAAGCCACCAAGGAAGATTCTGTAGGCTGTGACAGTTTCATAGACCTTCCTTGTCTTTGATAACCTTGACAGTTTTGAAGATACCAGTCAGGAATTTATAAACTGTCTCTCAACTGAGATTTGTCTGATGTCATGTCATGATTAGAGTGGAGTTATGGGTGTAGGGTGAAGGTCATAGAAATAAAGTGTTACTCCTATCATATACATCAAGGGTATATACTGTCAGCATGACTTTTGACCATTGATATTAGTCTGGATCACCTGGCTGAGGTAGCGTTTTTCAGATTTCACCCGTTTATGGTACCTCTTTTCCTCTCTCTGTATTGTACACTCTGAAAGGAAGTCCTCTTGTACAGCATACATGTAGGAATGGTGAGTTATAGTCCACTTCCTGAAAAATAGAGTTAAATTAATAGGACTTTTCTGAAAAGTTGTGTCTCATTCTCCCACTTTTATTTATTTATTCAATCATTTGTTTATATTAGTATGGACTAGTGGATGTTTAGCAATGGCACCCCACTCCAGTACTCTTGCCTGGAAAATCCCACGGGTGGAGGAGCCTGGTAGGCTGCAGTCCATGGGGTCACTAATCGTCAGACACGACTGAGCAACTTCACTTTCATTTTTCACTTTCATGCATTGGAGAAGGAAATGGCAACCCACTCCAGTGTTCTTGCCTGGAGAATCCCAGGGACGGGGGAGCCTGGTGGGCTGCTGTCTATGGGGTCGCACAGAGTCGGACACGACTGAAGTGACTTAGCAGCAGCAGTGGATGTTTATCTTACACTTTGGGTTATATCCTATGCTACTTTCTATTGTTGCTTAAAGTTCCTCCTCTCTGGTTATTAGGAACTGTTATATTAGGAAATTTTACTCTTAACTAGTTTCTGAGTTTCTTTGAAACATTTCATCATTGTTTGTGTGTATGTGTGTGTGTTTGTTTGTGTTGAGCAGTTCCTTATTTTGCTTCAGACTCATCCCATATATTCCTTTCCCCAGGCTTAGAGTCAGCCACTTCTCCAAGGATCCCTGTCTGTCTTTACTGGAGAATGATGTCAGAAACTAAGATTGTAGCATTATATGTCTTTTACTTAGCCTGGAGCACCATTACTTCTAGGCACTGCCATTTGAAAGATAAGTAAATATTTGTGTATATTTATACATGTGTATCCTTATATTCACACATCTATAAATATTTGTGTGACTAACTACATGTGTATTAAGCTAAAATATAAGATCACACTGACACCTCCATTTCTAATCCATTATGGCAGAGTTCACTCTAGCCTTCTCCCCTTCCTTATCTATAAAAATTGTTACTCTCAAAATGAGAACTTTCACTGCCAGAATCCACCATATTCTTACTTATTTTTTTTATTTTCAGTATAACAGTCCCAAATTGTTAACATGTACCCCTCCCGGGTAAATTTTAGTAACTGGAGTACAGTCCTGATGTACAGTTCCTTTTGCTTTTAGTTTTACAGATTCCTTTCATTGACAAATGTAATTGGACATCTTTCCTCCATCCACTTAAGTTCTTCATGCATTTACAATTCATTCAGATTGTTCTGTCACCTTCTGTATCACATTTTGTGATCCCTCAGTCTTCTAATTATTTTTTTTTTTTGCTGTGCAAATATTAAGATCCACACTTTTGTACAATAAGTTCTGTGTGTTTTGAGAAATTTATAAAGTCTCACATCTACCATTACAGGATCAAAATTTGCAACCCCCCAAAATTCCCTGTGCTTCAGTACTTCCTCCTCCACTCCCCCACCCAACCTCAATCTCCTAGCATTCATTCATCTATTTACTATCTCTGGACTTTTATCTGTTCCATTTTGTCATATACCTGGAATTGCAGAGCATTTAGCTTCTTAAGATACACTTTTATTACATATGCTTAAGATTCATTGGAAGGAATATTCATTGGAAGGACTGATGTTGAAGCTGAAACTCTAATACTTTGTCCAACTTATGTGAAGAGTTGACTTATTTGAAAAGACCCTGATGCTGGGAAAGATTGAAGGCAGGAGGAGAAGGGGATAACAGAGGATGAGATGGTTGGATGGCATCAGTTCAGTGTAGTTCAATCACTCAGTCATTGCCAACTCCTTGCGACCCCATGAACCGCAGCATGCCAGGCCTCCCTGTCCATCACCAACTCTGGGAGTTTACCCAAACTCATGTCCATTGAGTCGTTGCTGCCATCTAACCATCTAAACCCCTGTCGTCCATTACTCCTCCTGCCCTCAATCTTTCTGAACATCACAGTCTTTTCAAGAGTCAGCTCTTCTCATCAGGTGGCCAAAGTATTGGAGTTTCACCATCAGCATCAGTCCTTCCAATGAACACCCCAGACTGATTTCCTTTAGAATGGACTGGTTGGATCTCCTTGCAGCCCAAGGGACTCTCAAGAGTCTTCTCCAAAACCACAGTTCAAAAGCATCAATTCTTCGGTGCTCAGCTTTCTTTATAGTCCACTCTCAAACCCATACATGACTACTGGGAAAAAAGAAAAAAAACTCTTGACTAGATGGACATTTGTTGACAAAGTAATGTCTCTGCTTTTGAATATGCTATCTAGGTTGGTCATAACTTTCCTTTCAAGGAGTAAGTGTCTTTTATTTTCATGGCTGCAATCATCATCTGCAGTGATTTTGGAGCCCTCCCCAAAATAAAGTCAGCCCCTGTTTCCACTGTTTCTGCATCTATTTGCCATGAAGTGAAGGGACGGGATGCCATAATCTTGGTTTTCTTTCTTCTTCTTCTTTTTTTTTTACTTTACAATATTGTATTGGTTTTGCCATACATCAACATGATTCTGCCATGGCTTTACATGTGTTCCCCATCCTGAACCCCCCTCCCTCTTCCCTCCCCGTACCATCCCTCTGGGTTATCCCAGTGCACTAGCCCCGAGCATCCTCTATCCTGCATCGAACCTAGAGTGGAAATTCATTTCTTATATGATATTATACATGATTCAATGCCATTCTCCCAAATCATCCCACCCTCTGCCTCTCCCACAGAGTTCCAAAGACTGTTCTATGCATCTGTGTCTCTTTTGTTGTCTCGCATACAGGGTTATTGTTACCATCTTTCTAAATTCCATATATATGTGTTCAGTTCAGTTCAGTCACTGAATCATGTCCGACCATTTGCAACCCCATGAATAGCAGCACACCAAGGCTCCCTGTCCATCACCAACTCACGGAGTTCACTCAGACTCACGTTCATTGAGTCAGTAATGCCATCCAGCCATCTCATCCTCGGTCATCCCCTTCTCCTCCTGCCCCCAATCCCTCCCAGCATCAAAGTCTTTTCCAATGAGTCAACTCTTCGCATGAGATGGCCAAAGTACTGGAGTTTCAGCTTTAGCATCATTCCTTCCAAAGAAATCCCAGGGTTGGTTTCCTTCAGAATGGACTGGTTGGAACTTCTTGCAGTCCAAGGGCTCTCAGGAGTCTTCTCCAACACCACAGTTCAAAAGCATCAATTCTTCGGTGCTCAGCCTTCTTCACAGTCCAACTCTCACATCCATACATGACTACTGGAAAAACCATAGCCTTGACTAGATGGACCTTAGTTGACAAAGTAATGTCTCTGCTTTTGAATATGCTGTCTAGGTTGGTCATAACTTTTCTTCCAAGGAGTAAGTGTCTTTTAATTTCATGGCTGCAATCACCATCTGCAGTGATTTTGGAGCCCCCAAAATTAAGTCTGACTGTTTCCACTGTTTCTCCATCTATTTCCCATGAAGTGATGGGACCAGATGCCATGATCTTCTTTTTCTGAATGTTGAGCTTTAAGCCAACTTTTTCACTCTCCTCTTTTGCTTTCATTAAGAGGCTTTTTAGTTCCTCTTCACTTTCTGCCGTAAGGGTGGTGTCATCTGCATATGTGAGGTTATTGATATTTCTCCTGGCAATCTTGACTCCAGCTTGTGTTTCTTCCAGTCCAGCGTTTCTCAAGATGTACTCTGCATAGAAGTTAAATAAGCAGGGTTACAATATACAGCCTTGACATACTCCTTTTCCTATATATGTGTTAGTATACTATATTGGTGTTTTCCTTTCTGGCTTACTTCACTCTGTTTAATCGGCTCCAGTTTCATCCACCTCATTAGAACTGATTCAAATGTATTCTTTTCAATGGCTCAGTAATATTCCATTGTGTATATGTACCACTGCTTTCTTATCCATTCATCGGCTGATGGACATCTAGGTTGCTTCCATGTCCTGGCTATTATAAACAGGGCTGTGATGAACATTGGGGTACACATGTCTCTTTCAATTCTGGTTTCCTCGGTGTGTATACATAGCAATGGGATTGCTGGGTCATAAGGCAGTTCTATTTCCAGTTTTTTAAGGAATCTCCAGACAGTTCTCCATAGTGGCTGTACTAGTTTGCATTCCCACCAACAGTGGAAGAGGGTTCCCTTTTCTCCACACCCTCTCCAGCATTTATTGCTTGTAGACTTTTGGATTGCTGCCATTCTGACTGCTGTGAAATGGTACCTCATTGTGGTCTTGATTTGCATTTCTCTGATAATGAGTGATGTTGAGCATCTTTTCATGTGTTTGTAGCCATCTGTATGTCTTCTTTGGAGAAATGTCTATTTAGTTATTTGGCCCAGTTTTTGATTGGCTCATTTATTTTTCTGAAATTGAGCTTCAGGAGTTACTTCTATATTTTTGAGATCAGTTGCTTGTCAGTTGCTTCATTTGCTATTATTTTCTCCTGTCCCGAAGGCTGTCTTTTCACCTCGCTTATAGTTTCCTTTGTTGTGCAGAAGCTTTTAATTTTAATTAGATCCCATTTGTTTATTTTTGCTCTTATTTCCAGTATTCTGGGAGGTGGGTCATAGAGGATCCTGCTGTGATGTATATCGGAGAGTGTTTTGCCTATGTTCTTCTCTAGGAGTTTTATAGTTTCTGATCTTATGCTTAGATCTTTAATCCATTTTGTGTTTATTTTTGTGTATGGTGTTAGAAAGTGTTCTAGTTTCATTCTTTTACAAGTGGTTAACCAGTTTACCCAGCACAGTTTGTTAAAGAGATTGTCTTTAATCCATTGTATATTCTTGTCTCCGTTGTCAAAGTTAAGGTGTCCATAGGTGCGTGGTTTATCTCTGGGCTTTCTATTTTGTTCCATTGATCTATATTTCTGTCTTTGTGCCTGTACCATACAGTCTTGAT